>NW_026948510.1:204354-265114 GCF_035770615.1 Melospiza melodia melodia
TATCCCAATATCCCCAGTGCCCATCCCAGTATCCCCAATGTCCATCCCAGTATCACCCGTGCCCATCCCAGTATCCCCCCAGTGCCCATCCCAATATCCCCAGTGCCCATCCCAGTGTCCCCAGTGCCCATCCCAGTATCCCCAGTGCCCATCCCAGTGTTCCCAGTACCATCCCAGTACTCCCACAGTGTCCCCAGCCCCGCTCCCAGTGCCATCCCAGTATCCCAGTACCCCCCAGTATCCCCAGTGCCCATCCAGTGTTCCCAGTACCATCCAATATCCCCAGTGCCCCCAGTATCCCCAGCGCCCAAACCCAGCATCCCCAGTACCATCCCAATATCCCCAGTGCCCATCCCAGTATCCCCAGTGCCCATCCCAGTGTTCCCAGTGCCCATCCCAGTGTCCCCAGTGCCCATCCCAGTATCCCCAATGTCCATCCCAGTATCCCCAGTGTCATCCCAGTGCCCATCCCAGTATCCCCAACGTCCATCCCAGTATCCCCAGTGCCCATCCCAGTATCCCCAGTGTCCTCTCAGTGTCATCCCAGTATCCCTGACGCCATCTCCAATACCCATCCCAGTACCCCCAGTGCCCATCCCAGTATCCCCAGTGCCCTCTCAGTGTAATCCCAGTATCCCCAGTGCCCATCCCAGTATCCCCAGTGTCCATCCCAGTATCCCTGGTGCCCATCCCAGTATCCCAGTGTCCCTCCCAGTATCCCCAATGCCCATCCCAGTATCCCCAGTGTCCCCAGCCCTGCTCCCAGTACCCATCCCAATCCCCCCAGTACCCTCCCAGTACCCATTCCAGTATCTCCAGTGTCCATCCCAGTATCCCCAGTACCCCCCCCCCAGTATCCCCAGTGTCCATCCCAGTATCCCCAGTACCCCCCCAGTATCTCCAGTGTCCATCCCAGTATCCCCAGTACCCTCCCCGTATCCCAGCCCCACTCCCAGTACCCATCCCAATCACCCCAGTACCCTCCCAGTACCCCCCCCCAGTATCCCCCCCAGTATCCCAGTGCCCTCCCAGTACCCCCCCCAGTATCCCCAGCACCGCTCCCGGTGCCTCCCCCGCCCCCTCCCGGTGTCCCCAGTGCCATCCCAGTACTCTCCCAGTACTCTCCCAGTATCCCCAGTGCCCATCCCAGTATGCCCAATACCCATCCCAGTACCCCCAGTCCATCCCAGTATCCCCAGTACCCCCCCCAGTATCCCCAGCACCGCTCCCGGTGCCTCCCCCGCCCCCTCCCGGTGTCCCCAGTACCCTCCCAGTACCCCCAGTACCCCCAGTGCCCATCCCAGTGCCCCCAGTCCATCCCAGTATCCCCAGTACCCCCCCCAGTATGCCCAGCACCGCTCCCGGTGCCTCCCCGCCCCCTCCCGGTGTCCCAAGTGCCATCCCAATACTCTCCCAGTATCCCCAGTGCCCACCCCAGTATGCCCAATACCCATCCCAGTATCCCCAGTGCCCCCCCCAGTATGCCCAATACCCATCCCAGTGCCCCCAGTCCATCCCAGTATCCCCAGTGCCCCCCCCAGTATGCCCAGCACCGCTCCGGTGCCTCCCCCGCCCCCTCCGGTGTCCCCAGTACCATCCAGTGCCATCCCAGTCCCCCCCAGTATCCCCAGTGCCCATCCCAGTATGCCCAATACCCATCCCAGTGCCCCCAGTCCATCCCAGTATCCCCAGTGCCCCCCCCAGTATGCCCATCTCCGCTCCCGGTGCCTCCCCCGCCCCCTCCCGGTGTCCCACCCCCTCCCCGCCGCCCCGGCCGCCATTTCCTCCCAAGATGGCGCCAGCAGCGGCCACCCCACCCCGGTGACCCCCGGTGTCCCCCCGGTGTCCCCTCGGTGTCCCTCAGCGTCCCTCCCCTCATGAGGGCAGCGCCGCCGCCATTACCTGCAGCTCGGCCCTCTCCGCTTCCCAGCGCCCTTTCTCCGCCTCGAACCGCGCCCACTCGTGCTGGATGAAGTGCAGGATGCCCGGCAGGCTGAGGCCGGTTCGTGCCGCGGGCTCGGGACCCGGAGCGGGGCCCGGAGCGGGGCCGGGAACGGGAGCGGGGGGCGGAGGTTGGGCCCGCACCGGCGGAGGCCGCTCGGCCGCCATGGCGGCTGCCACAAAGGGAGCCACGGGCGGCAGCGGCTTCCTGCCACAAAGGGAGCCGGAAACGGGCGGGAAAGGGGCGTGGTCACTTGGAAGGGGCGGGGGCAAGGGGGGAGCGCTGTTGCCGTGGCAACGGGGGGGGCTGTGAGGGAATTTTGGGGTTTTTTGGGGAATTTTAGGGGATTTTGGGAGGTTTTAGGGTTTTTCCGGAGGTCTTTGGAAGGTTAGAGGAAGGTTTTGGAGGGTTTAGGATTTTTTGTGGGGTTAGAGGGGATTTTAGGGTTTAGGCCCGCACCGGCGGAGGCCGCTCGGCCGCCATGGCGGCTGCCACAAAGGGAGCCACGGGCGGCAGCGGCTTCCTGCCACAAAGGGAGCCGGAAACGGGGCGGGGAAAGGGGCGTGGCCTCAACTGCAAGGGGCGTGGTCATGGTGAAGGGGCGTGGCCAAAGGGAGGCCTTGTTGCCGTGGCAACGGGTGGCTGTGAGGGAATTTTGGGATTTTTTGGGGAATCTTTGGGGTTTTGGTTTTTTTTGTGGGGTCAGCGGGGATTTTGGGGGGTTTTAGGGTTTTTCCGGGGTTTTTGTGAGGTTCGAGAGGTTTTTGGGGGGGTTTGCATTTTTTTGGGGGACCTTTGGGGAGTTATAGGAGACTTTTTGGGGGTTTATAGAGAATTTTTGGACGATTTTTGGGTTTTTTGGGGGATCTTTGAAAGGTTAGAGGGGATTTTTGGGATTCTTAGGGTTTTGAGAGTCCATAGAGAATTTTGGGCGCTCATTGGGGATTTTTGGGGTTTTTTGAGGCGTCTTTTTAAGGCTAGAGGGGATTTTGGGCAGTTTAGGACATTTTTAGGGGTGGTCATTGGCGATTTACAGAGAATCTTGGGGATTTTAGGATTCTTTGGGATATTAGAAGGGATTTTGGAGGGTTTAGGATTTTTCGGGAGTGTTTAGGAGATCAGAGACGATTTTTAGAAGTTTTGGGGCGGAGCTTAATTATCGAGAATCAATTCATAAGTTAATTAAGACCCCCTTATTAACATTTCTATATTCACAGCGCCACCGCGTGCTCACCGCTGGTACTGCAGCCACCAAAGAACCGACCGCAACCACGCCTCCAAACTAACGAATTACTAACTAACCGACCACCCAACTAACCACCCAATTAACTAATTAACAACCTCATCGATGAGTTATTAACCCCCACCATGAGAATCACGCCCTGCCAGGCCGCCCTGGCCGCCGCCATCGCCCTCAACCTCCTGCTGCTGCTCTGCTCCCGCCTGGCGCCCGCCGCGTCCCCCCGGTGCCGCCAGCCCCGGCGCGGCGCCGCCCCCGACGGCGTCCCCGGCGTCACCGTCATCCTCCGCGACTTCGACGGCCCCGACCACGACGTGGCGGCCACCGCCCGCTCCTTCGCCGCCCTGCCCGGCGTCCCGGTGCTGGTGGCGGCCGAGGTGTCGCCGTACCCTCCGGTGCCGCTGCCGGCGGGCGCGGCCGTGCTGTCCCTGCGGCCGCAGCCGCACCGGCCTCCGCCGCGGCCCGAGCTGGCGGTGCGGACGCGCCACGTGGCTCTGGTGCCCGACGGTGCCCGCGCCGTGCCCGGCTTGCTGAGGCGCATGAGGGACGCCCTGGAGGCCGCCTCGGATGGCACCGTCCGGGTGGTGGCGGCGGCCGTGGGGACGCGGCGGCCGCGGTGCTTGAGCTTGGAGCTGGACGTCAAAGCGTGGACGGCGCGCTACGGCCACGCTGAGCACAGGGGTGACCACAAGGGTGACCACAAGGGTGACCAGAAGAGTGACCAGAAGAGTGACCAGAAGAGTGATCAGCGTGGTGATCAGCACGGTGACCACCCCGGTGACCATCCCGGTGACCTCTGCGGCGCTCTGGAGGGCGCCCCGGTCGTTCTCCTCCTCCGCACCCGCGACCTGTTCTCGCTGCCCTTCCCTCTGTCCCGCCCCGTCTCCACCTCGCTGTCCCTCCAGGCCGCCGCTCGGGGCTGGCGCCTCCTCCTCCTCCCCGCCGCCTTCCCCTCGGCGCCGCGGCCTCCCCCGTCCCCTCACGCCCTGTGGCGAGCCCGCGCCGCCTCGGACTCCCTTCGCCGGGCGCTGCTGGACGATCTCGGCGTGAAGCTGGAGGTGCTCCCCGACGGCTCCCGGCGCTGGCACGGCTGCGGCAAGGACACGGCGCGGTGCTTCGGCACGGTGCGCGGGCAGACCCCCGAGTACCTGCTGGCGGGCCGCTGGACGCCGCCGTGCTGCCTGCGGGCGCTCCGCGCCACCGCCCGCCACGTCCTGGCGCAGCTGGAGGCGCACGGCGTGCGGCACTGGCTGGAGGGCGGCTCCCTGCTCGGCGCCGTGCGCCTCGGAGACCTCATCCCCTGGGACTACGACGTGGACGTGGGGCTGTACCGCGAGGACGTGCCCAAGTGCCCGTGGTTGGCACGGGTGGCGTCGTCGGGACTGCCCGTGGAGGATCCCGAGGGGTTCGTGTGGGAGAAGGCGGCCGAGGGGGAGTTTTACCGCGTGCATTTCAGCCGCGCCAACCGGCTGCACGTGGACCTGTGGCCGTTCTACGCCCGGCCGGGCACGGGCACCATGACCAAGGACTGCTGGCTGGGGCACCCGCAGGACGTGGAGTTCCCCGAGCGCTTCCTGGTGCCGCTGGGCACGGTGCCCTTCGCGGGCGTGCGGGCACGGGCGCCCAACGAGCCCCGCGCCTTCCTGGAGCTCAAATTCGGGCCCGGCGCCATCGAGAGGCCCGAGTACCCCAACCCCGCGCTCCGGAGGCTGGCACAGGACCTGGGCAACGAAACCGAGTGGTGACAGCTGTGCCAGTCTGTGTGCCACCCTTGGGGTCACCCTTGGTCTCCCTGTGCCATCCCAGTGCCATCGAGAGGCCCGAGTACCCCAACCCCGCGCTCCGGAGGCTGGCACAGGATGTGGGCAATGAAACTGAGTGGTGACAGCTGTGCCAGTCTGTGTGCCAGCCTTGGTGTCACCCTTGGGGTCCCTGTGCCACCCTTGGGGCCATCGAGAGGCCCGAGTACCCCAACCCCGCGCTCCGGAGGCTGGCACAGGATGTGGGCAATGAAACTGAGTGGTGACAGCTGGCAGTGTGCCCTGTGCCACCCTTGGGGTCACTGTGCTGCTCTGTGTGCCACCCTTGGTGTCCCTGTGCCACCCTTGGGGTCACTGTGCCACTCTGTGTGCCACCCATGGCGCCATCGAGAAGCCCGGGTACCCAACCCCGCGCTCAGGAGGTTGGCACAGGACCTGGGCAATGAAACCGAGCAGTGATACCTGTGCCAGTCTGTGTGCCACCCTTGGGGTCCCTGTGCCACCCTTGGGGTCCCTGTGCCACCCCGGCGCCATCGAGAACCCCGAGTACCCCAACCCTGCGCTCCGGAGGCTGGCACAGGACGTGGGCAACGAAACCGAGTGGTGATACCTGTGCCAGCCTGTGTGCCACCCTTGGGGTCCCTGTGCCACTCTTGGGGTCCTTCTGTCACCTCTGGGCTCCCTGTGCCACCCCTGGGGTCAGGATGTTGGCACAGGGCACGGACAATAAAACCACACAGTGACACCTCTGATTGTCCCCAGTGCCACCCCTGGAGTCCCTGTGCCACCCTTGGGTCCCAGTGCCACCCTTGGGCTCCCAGTGCCACCCTTGGGCTCCCTGTGCCAGTCTGTGTGCCACCTTTGGGGTCCCTGTGCCACCCTTGGGGTCCTTCTGTCACCCTTGGTGTCCCCAGTGCCACCCTTGGGTCCCTGTGCCACCTTTGGGTCCCTGTGCCACCCTTGGTGTCCCCAGTGCCACCCTTGGGTGTCCCCAATGCCACCCTTGGGTCCCTGTGCCACCCTTGGGTCCCTGTGCCATCCTTGGTGTCCCCAATGCCACTTTAGGTGTCCCCAATGCCACCCTGGGTGTCCTCAATGCCATCCTTGGGGTCCCCAATGCCACCCTTGGGGTCCCTGTGCCACCCTTGGGGTCCCTGTGCCACCCTTGGGGTCCCTGTGCCACCCTTGGCTCCCTGTGCCACTTACCCGGTCCTGGTGCCACCCTTGGGGTCCCTGTGCCATCCTGGGTGTCCCCAGTGCCACCCTTGGGGTCTGTGTGCCACCATAGGGGTCCTTCTGTCACCTTTTGGGTCCCTGTGCCACCCTGGGTGTCCCCAATGCCACTTTAGGTGTCCCCAGTGCCACCTTGGGTGTCCTCAATGCCATCCTGGGTGTTCCTGTGCCACCCTTGGGTCCCTGTGCCACCCTGGGTGTCCCTGTGCCACCCTGGTTGTCCCCAGTGCCACCCTTGGTGTCCCCAGTGCCACCCTTGGGGTATCAGTGCCACCCTTGGGGTCCCTGTGCCACCCTGGGTGCCCCGGTGCCACTTTCTTCTGCTTTTGGTCACTTTGAATTCATTTTTGTCTCAATTTTTGCTCACTTTGAATTCAAATTTTCCATTTTTGGTCATTTTATCTCATTTATTCCCATTTTTTTTTGTCATTTTACCCCATTTATTCCCATTTTTGTCACTTTAATCCACTTTTTCCCATTCTTGGTCCCTTTTAACCCATTTTTAACCCCTAAAATTCCACTTTTCCTCACGTTGAACCCATTTATTCCCATTTTTGGTCATTTTGAACCCATTTATTCCCATTTTTGATCATTTTAAATCCACCTCCCCCATTTTTAACCCCTAAAATTCCACTTTTCCTCACTTTTGACCCATTTATTCCATTTTTGATCATTTTAAGTCCACTTTCCCCCATTTTTAACCCATTTTAACCCATTTTTAACCCCTAAAATTCCACTTTTCCTCACGTTGAACCCATTTATTCCCATTTTTGGTCACTTTTTCCGCACAGAAATTCACATTTTTTACACGGCACGATAACACTGACGGCTGGGGGAGGAATTTTGGGGATTTTTGGGGAATTTTGGGGAATTTTGGGTCATTCCAGGGACTGCAGCATCAGCAGCTGCTTCAGCACCTTGGTCTGGCTCGTCTCGCGGATCTCCCCGGCCAGGAACATCTCATCCACCACCTGTGTACACCTAAAAATGGGGAAAAAAAGGGAAATTTAGGGAAAATTGGGGAAAATCTGCAAAAATCTGGAAAAAAATGGGAAAAAATTGGACAAAAATGGCCCAAAATAACCCAAAATTGGCCCAAAAATGACTAAAAATGACCCAAAATCAGCCCCAACCCAGCCTGGAACATCTCAGCCACCACTGTGAACAACTAAAATGGGGGAAAAAGGGAAATTTAGGGAAAATTGGGGAAAATCTGCAAAAATCTGCAAAAAAATCGGAAAAAATTGGAAAAAATTGGAAAAAATTGGAGAAAAAATGGCAAAAATAGCCTAAAATAACCCAAAATCAGCCCCAACCCAGCCTGGAACATCTCATCCACCACCATGTACACCTGGAATGGGGAAAAAAAAGGGAAATTTAGGGAAAATTGGGGAAAATCTGCAAAAATCTGCAAAAAAATGGGAAAAAAATTGGACAGAAATGGCCCAAAAATGACTAAAAATGACCCAAATCAGCTCAAAATGACCCAAAATCAGCCCCAACCCAGCCTGGAACATCTCAGCCACCACTGTGAACAACTGAAAATGGGGAAAAAAGGGAAATTTAGGGAAAATTGGGGAAAATCTGCAAAAATCTGCAAAAAATGGGAAAAAATGGGACAAAAATGGCCCAAAACCGACGAAAAATGACCCAAAATCAGCCCCAACCCCAGCCTGGAACATCTCATCCATCACTGTGTGCACCTAAAAATGGGGCAAAAAAGGGAAATTTAGGGAAAATTGGGGAAAATCTGCAAAAATCTTGGAAAAAAATGGGAAAAAATGGGAAAAAATTGGACAAAAAATGGCCCAAAAATGACTAAAATGACCCAAAAATGGCCCCAAAATCCCAAGTGACTCAAAATCAGCAAAAATTGATCCCAGAATGGAGCAAAACGCCCCAAATCACCCCAAGAACCACTCAGGACCCCTCCCCAAATTAATTAACACTCCCCAAATTAATTAACCCTCCCCAAATTAATTAACCTCCCCAAATTAATTAAACTCCCCCAAAATAAACAAAGAGCCCCCAAAACCCTCCCAGGACCCCCCAATTGGACAAAGACCCCTCCCCAAATTAATTAAATCCCTCCCCATATTAATTAACCCCCTCCCCAAATTAATTAAACCCCTCCCCAAACTAATTAACCCCCCAAATTAATGAATTCCATTCATTAACCCCTTCCCCAAATTAATTAAACCTCCCCCCAAACCCCTCCCCAAATTAATTAAACCCCTCTCCTAATTAATTAAACCCCTCCCCTAATTAATTAAACCCCTCCCCAAACTAATGAATCCCCCAAATTAATTAATTAACCTCTCTCCAAATTAATTAAACTGCCCCAGAACCACTCAAAACCCCTCCCCAATTAATTAAACCCCCCCAAATTAATTAAAACCCCTCCCCAAATTAACTAAACCCCTCCCAAACTAATTAAACCCCTCCCCAAACTAATTAACCCCCCAAATTAATGAATTCCATTCATTAACCCCTTCCCCAAATTAATTAAGTTCCCCCAAATCCCTCCCCAAATTAATTAACCCCCCAATTAATTAAACCCCTCCCAAATTAATTAAACCCCTCCCCAAATTAATTAAACCCCTCCCAAACTAATGAATCCCCCAAATTAATTAATTAACCTCTCTCCAAATTAATTAAACTGCCCCAGAACCACTCAAAACCCCTCCCCAATTAATTAACCCCCCAAATTAATTAAAAACCCCTCCCCAAATTAACTAAACCCCTCCCCAAACTAATTAACCCCCCCAAATTAATGAATTCCATTCATTAACCCCTTCCCCAAATTAATTAAACCTCCCCCCAAACCCCTCCCCAAATTAATTAAACCCCTCTCCTAATTAATTAAACCCCTCCCCTAATTAATTAAACCCCTCCCCTAATTAATTAAACCCCTCCCCAAACTAATGAATCCGCAAATTAATTAATTAACCTCTCTCCAAATTAATTAAACTGCCCCAGAACCACTCAAAAACCCTCCCCAATTAATTAACCCCCCCAAATTAATTAAAACCCCTCCCAAATTAACTAAACCCCTCCCCAAACTAATTAAACCCCTCCCCAAACTAATTAACCCCCCCAAATTAATGAATTCCATTCATTAACCCCTTCCCCAAATTAATTAAGTTCCCCCAAATCCCTCCCCAAATTAATTAACCCCCCCAATTAATTAAACCCCTCCCCTAATTAATTAAACCCCTCCCCTAATTAATTAAACCCCTCCCCAAACTAATGAATCCCCCAAATTAATTAATTAACATCTCTCCAAATTAATTAAACTGCCCCAGAACCACTCAAAACCCCTCCCCAATTAATTAAACCCCCCCAAATTAATTAAAACCCCTCCCCAAATTAACTAACCCCTCCCCAAAGTAACAACCCCCCAGTTAATTAATGAATCCAATTAATTAACCCCTTCCCCACCTTGTAGAAGTTGAAGACGAGGTCGAGCTCGCAGACGTTGTGGAAATACTCGTTGAGCACCTGGATTTGTTAATTAACACCTTTAATTAACACCCTCGGGGGGGGGCTCATCGAGGCCCGGGGGGGCTCATTAAGGCCCGGGGGGGTTAATGAAGGGGGTAATTAATGAGTTAATTAGTTCACCTCGACGAAGTTGTGGATGGCCTCCAGGTAGGCCAGGTTGTTGTCGGTGACGTCGACGCAGATGCAGAAATAGAGGCCGGCGTAGCGACGGTAAATGATCTTGAAATTGCGGAACTGGGGGAACTGGGGGTTACTGGGAGCGACTGGGAGGGACTGGGATAAACTGGGAGGGACTGGGGAACCACTGGGAGGGGTGTGGGGTAAACTAGGAGGGACTGGGAGCAACTGGGAATGGACTGGGAGCAACTTGAGTTTGATGTAACATCAATAAATGATCCTGAAATGGCGGAACTGGGGGGAATTGGGATGAACTGGGATGGACTGGGAGAGACTGGGATAAACTGGGATGGACTGGGAGCAACTGGGAGCAACTGGGAGCAACTGGGAATGGACTGGGATGGACTGGGAGGCACTGGGAGGGCACTGCAGGCCGGCGTAGCGACGGTAAATGATCTTGAAATTGCGGAACTGGGAACACTGGGAGTTACTGGGAGCGACTGGGAGGGACTGGGAGCAACTGGGAGGGACTGGGAGGGACTGGGAGGGACTGGGAATGGACTGGGATAAACTGGACAAACTGGGAGGCACTGGGAGGGCACTGCAGGCCGGCGTAGCGACGGTAAATGATCTTGAAATTGCGGAACTGGGAACACTGGAGTTACTGGGACGGACTGGGAACCACTGGGAGGGACTGGGAGGGGTGTGGGTAAACTGGGAGGGACTGGAGCAACTGGGAATGGACTGGGAGGGACTGGAATGGACTGGGAGGGACTGGAGTTTGATGTAACATCAATAAAGGATCTTGAAATTGCGGAACTGGGGGGAACTGGGAGTTACTGGGAGCGACTGGGAGGGACTGGGAACCACTGGGAGGGACTGGGAGGGACTGGGATAAACTGGGACAAACTGGGAGGCACTGGGAGGGCACTGCAGGCCGGCGTAGCGACGGTAAATGATCTTGAAATTGCGGAACTGGGGGGAACTGGGGGTTACTGGGAGCGACTGGGAGGGACTGGGAACCACTGGGAGGGACTGGGAATGGACTGGGATAAACTGGGACAAACTGGGAGGCACTGGGAGGGCACTGCAGGCCGGCGTAGCGACGGTAAATGATCTTGAAATTGCGGAACTGGGAACACTGGGAGTTACTGGGAGCGACTGGGAATGGACTGGGAACCACTGGGAGTGGATGAAGGGGAAGTGAGATGGACTGGGATGAACTGGGAGGGCACTGGGAGGGACTGGGATGGACTGGGACAAACTGGGATGGACTGGGAGGGAACTGGGATGGACTGGGAGGAACTGGGATGGACTGGGAGGGAACTGGGAGGGACTGGGAGGGAACTGGAATGAACTGGGAGGGGACTGGGATGAACTGGGAGGGACTGGGATGGACTGGGACAAACTGGGATGGACTGGGAGGGACTGGGATGGACTGGAATGAACTGGGAGGGGACTGGGATGAACTGGGAGGGGACTGGGAGGAACTGGGAGAGGACTGGGATGAACTGGGAAGGAACTGGATGAACTGGGAAGGAACTGGGATGAACTGAGAGGGACTGGAATGAACTGGGAGGGGACTGGGATGAACTGGGATGAACTGGAATAAACTGGGATGAACTGGAAGGGAACTGGGAAGAACTGGGAGGGAACTGGGATGAACTGGGATGGACTGGGATGAACTGGGATGAACTGGAATGAACTGGGAGGGACTGGGATGAACTGGAATAAACTGGGATGAACTGGGAGGGAACTGGGATGAACTGGAATAAACTGGGATGAACTGGAGGGACTGGGATGAACTGGGAGGAACTGGGATGAACTGGGATGAACTGGAATAAACTGGGATGAACTGGAATAAACTGGGATGAACTGGGAGGGAACTGGGATGAACTGAGAGGGACTGGGATGGACTGGGAGGGAACTGGGATGAACTGGGATGGACTGGGATGAACTGGGAAGGAACTGGGATGAACTGGGAGGGAACTGGGAAGAACTGGGAGGACGCCCAACCCCCCCCCACTTCCCTCCCTAAAAATCGCCAACTTTGGCATTTCGCCATAAAAAAATTTTGATTTTTAGCATAAAAAAACCTCAATTTTGACGCGTTAAACTTTAATTTCGAGGCAGAAAACGTTGATTTGGGGTAAAAAAAATCTGAATTTTGGGGTTTTTACCTCGACAAAATTGGTGTGCTTGGCGTCCCTGACGGTGACCACGGCGTGAACCTCCTCGATCAGCTTCTGCTTCTCGTCGTCGTCGAACTGCATGTACCACTTGGCCAGGCGCGTCTTGCCAGCCCGGTTCTGGATCAGGATGAAGCGAATCTGCCCCAGAAATCCATAAAAAATTCAATTTGTAAAGGGTTAAAGTTTGGGGGAAATCGGGAAAATGATTCCCCCCAAATTCGATTTTTTTCGGAATTAAAATTCCCATTTTTCGCCGTTGAAATTCCAATTTTTCGTCGTTAAAATTCGAATTTTTTCATTAATTTTGCAACAGAAATTCATAAAAAAATTCAGTTTATAAAGGGTTAAAGTTCGGGGGAAATCGGGAAAATGATCCCCCCAAAATTTGATTTTTTTCGGAATTAAAATGCCAATTTTTCGTCATTAAAATTCGAATTTTTTCATTAATTTTGCACCAGAAATTGCAGAAAAAAATTCAGTTTATAAAGGGTTAAAGTTTGAAGGAAATCGGGAAAATTATTCCCCCCAAATTCGATTTTTTTCGGAATTAAAATTCCCATTTTTCGCCGTTAAAATTCCAATTTTTCGTCGTTAAAATTCGAATTTTTTCATTAATTTTGCAACAGAAATTCATTAAAAATTCAGTTTATAAAGGGTTAAAGTTTGGGGGAAACCGGGAAAATTATTTCCCCAAAATTTGATTTTGTTGTAATTAAAATTCCCATTTTTTTATCATTTAAATTTGAATTTTATGATGAATTATGGGAGGTTTCCCAGCCCGGTTCTGGATCAGGATGAAGCGAATCTGCCCCAGAAATCCGTCAAAAAATTCAGTTTATAAAGGGTTAAAGTTTGAAGGAAATCGGGAAAATTATTCCCCAAAATTCGATTTTTTCGGAATTAAAATTCCCATTTTTCGTCATTAAAATTCCAATTTTTTCATTAATTTTGCACCAGAAATTAATAAAAAAATCAATTTATAAAGGGTTAAAATTTGGGGCAAATCGGGAAAATTATTGCCCCAAAATTTGAATTTTTTTGTAATTAAAATTCCCATTTTTCGTCATTAAAATTCCAATTTTTTTCATTAATTCTGCCCCAGAATTCCATGAGAAAATTGAATTTTTAGAGGATTAAAATTTGGGGGAAATTGGGAAAATTCTCTTCTTGAAATTGCAGAAAACCCCAAAAGACCCCAAATTCTCCTCATAAAATTCCGAAAATAATGAAAATCCCCCTCAGAATCTCCCTCAAAATGACCCTAAATTGTGGAAAAAAACCCAAAATCTCCTCATAAAATTCCAAAAATAATTAAACTTTTCCTCAGAACTCCTCAAAATCCCCCTCAAAATGTCCCTAATTTGGGAAAAATCCCAAAACAGCCCAAAATCTCCTCATAAAATTCCAAAAATAATTAAAATCCCCCTCAGAATTCCTCAAAATCCTCCTTAAAATGACCCTAAATTGGGAAAAATCCCAAAACAGCCCAAAATCTCCTCATTAAATTCCAAAAATAATTAAACTCCCCCTCAGAACTCCTCAAAATCCTCCTCAAAAATGACCCTAAATTGGGAAAAACCCAAAACACCCCAAAATTTCCTCATAAAATCGCAAAAATAAATTAACTCCCCTCAGAACCCCTAAAAACTGACCCCAAATTGCAAAAAAACCCAAATCTCCTCATAAAATCCCAAAAATAATTTAAAAAACCCTCAGAACTCCTCAAAATCCCCCTCTAAATGACCCTAAATTGCAAAAAACCGCAAAACAGCCCAAAATCTCCTCATAAAAACACAAAAATAATTAAATTCCCCCTCAGAACGCCTCAAAATCCTCCTTAAAATGACCCTAAATTGTGGAAAAACCCCAAAATCTCCTCATAAAATTCCAAAATAATTAAACTTCCCCTCAGAACTCTTCAAAATCCCCCTCAAAATGTCACTAAATTGGGAAAAATCCCAAAACAGCCCAAAATCTCCTCATTAAATGCCAAAAATAATTAAAATCCCCTCAGAAATTCTCAAGATCCCCCTCGAAAATGACCCTAAATTGGAAATAAACCACAAACACCCCAAAATCTCCTCATAAAATTCCAAAATAATTAAACTTCCCCCCAGAACCTCTCAAAATGACCCTGAATTGTGGAAAAAAACCAAAATCTCCTCATAAAATCCCCAAAATAATTAAACTCCCCCTCAGAACTCCTCAAAATCCCCCTCAGAATTACCCTAAATTGGGAAAAAAAAAACTAAAACACCCCAAAATCTCCTCATAACATCTCAAAAATAATTAAACTCCCCCTCAGAACCCCCTCAAAATCCTCCTGAAAAATGACCCTAAATTGGGAAAAAACCCAAAACTTTCCAAAATTCCCTCATAAAAACAAAATAACCCCATGCCCTCAGAACTCCTCAAAGTCCCCCTCAAAGAGACCCCAAATTGGAAATCAACCCAAAACACCCCAAAATCTCCTCATAAAAACCCTAAATATAATTGAAATCCCCCTCAGAACTCCTCAAAATCCTCTTCAAAATGACCCTAAATTGTGAAAAATCCCAAAATCTCTTCATAAAAACCCAAAAATAATTAAACGCCCCCACAGAACCCCCGTCCCCCCCCCCCCCTCCCCTCACAGCGCTCCAGGCCCGAGGCCCCCCCGGTTCCTTCCCCATTTCCCATTCCCGCTCTCTCCGTGTCCCCCTCGGTTACCGCTGCCCTCAGGGCTTCTCACCATGTCGGTACCGGCCCGAGGCCCCCCCCGGTTCCGATCCCGGTTCTGATCCCGGTTCCGATCCCGTTCCCGGTTCCGTTCCCGGTTCCGCCCCCCCCCACTCAGAGCCAGGCCCTGGCGCTTCCCGCTTCCAGAAGGGGGCGCCTCGGAGCCGCCCGCACTGCGCATGCGCGGCACCTCCCGTTCTCGCCCTTTCCCCCTCACGTTTCCCGCCCCTCCCTCAAATTCCCGCCCCCTCCCCAAAATTCCCAGCGCCCCCCCCCAAATTTCTCAGCGCCCCCTCCCCGAATTTCTACCCCGGAATGAAGAAAAGGGATCAGAAGGAGATTTGTAGCCCCCTCCCCAAATTCCCCCCTCCACCGAGGTCAAGCCACGCCCACAGCGCTCTTAGCCACGCCCCCTCCCCGAATTCCCTCTCTCTCCCACCACCCCCCATCCCGGTTTTCGCCCCCTCCCCAAATTCCGCGCCCTCCGCCCCTCCAGACCACGCCCAAACCACGCCCACTTCCCCAATCACCCCTCTCTTGGCCCCTCCCATTGTATCCCCCAACCCAAAATTCCCTCCGGTCTTTACTTCCTTCCCTCCTCACAATTCCCGCTTTTCCCCCCTCACAATTCCCACTTTTCCCCATAAAATTCCCATTTTTTCGTATGAAATTCCCATTTTTTTCTATAAAATTCCCGCTTTTCCCCATAAAAACTCCCGGTTCCCCCCCCCCGCCAATTCCCGGTGCTCTCCTCCAAGCCCCGCCCTTTAACCCCGCCCCTTTCTTTAGCCCCGCCCCTCCCGCCGCTCCCGCCGCTCCCCTCACGGTGCCGCCCCCTCCCCTCCCGCCGCGCACGCGCTCCCGCCATTCCCCCCCCCCCCCCCCCTCCGTGATCGTGAAGGCGGAGGCGGAGAGAGGAGGAGGAGGAGGAGGAGGAGGAGGAGGAGGAGGCGGCGGCCTGAGGGCTGAGGGGTGGGGGGGGGGTTAGAGGAGGAGGAAGGCGCCGCCGCCATTACAGGCCGAGCCCGCCCCGGCGGCCCCCCGCCGCCTCGCCCCGCCCGCCGCCGCCGCCCCGAGAGCGCGGACATGGCGCTGCCGCCGCCTCCCGCCGCCCCCGGCCCGGCCCGATGCCGCCGCCGCCGCGTCTGTTTCTCCGGTAAGAAGGAAATCTTTTCCTCCTCCCTCACTCTCAGCGCCACCATCGCCGCCTTTTTTCTCTTTGGAAAATCCCCCCCCCCCCACCACCTCCCCCCCCCCCAGAAGAACAATGGGCCGCCCCACCCCCGCCCGCCGCGCGCCCGCCGGGCCGGCCCATGGCCCCCGCGGGGGGGGGGACGGCCCCGTGAGGGGGGCCCGGGAGAGACCACCCCCCGTGGGGGAAGGGGGGGGGATGAGACCCCCCCCACCCCCACCCCCCCCATCCGATCGTTCTCAATGGTTCGCCGCTCATTCATGGGGGGCTGTGAGGGGAGAGACCACCGGGAAGGGATGGGGGGGACCACAAAATTGGGGGGGGGGCGCTTGGAGGGGAGACCACCCCCAATTTGGAGGGGACTCTGAGGGGAGAGCCTCCCCAATTTGGGACGAGACCATCCCCAATTTGGGGGGCATTCTGAGGGGAGACCACCCCCAAAATTGTGAGGACTCGGGGGAGACCATCCCAAATTTGGGGGGATTCTGAGGGGAGACATCCCCAATTTAGGGGGACATAGAGGGGAGACTGCTCCCAAAATTGCGAGGACTTGGGGGAGACCACCCCCAATTTGAGGGGGATTCTGAGGGGAGACCACCCCCAATTTATGGGTGATACCACTCCCAGTTTGGGGGGGATTCTGAGGGGAGACCATCCCCAATTTTGGGGGGGATTCTGAGGGGAGACCACCCCCAATTTAGGGGTGATACCACCCCCAAATTTGAGGGGCTTAAAGGGGATACCACCCCCAATTTGGGGGGGATTCTGAGGGGAGACCACCCCCAATTTTGAGGCGATACCACCCCCAAATTTGGGGGAACTCTAGCAGAGACCATCGCAAATTTGAGGGGGGCTTAGAGGAGAGACCACCCCTAAAATTGGGGGGGCTTGGAGGGAGACCACCCCCAATTTAGGGGTGATACCACTCCCAGTTTGGGGGGATTCTGAGGGGAGACCACCCCCCAATTTGGGGGCGAGACCCAACCCTAATTTGGGGGGGACTCAGGAGAGACCACCCCCAATTTGGGGGGGATTCTGAGGGGAAACCACCTCCATTTGGGGGGATTCTGAGGGGAGATCATCCCAAATTTGGGGGGGATTTAGGGGAGACCACCCCCAAAATTGGGGGGGATTAAAGGGAGAGACCATCCCCAATTTGGGGGGGATTTAGGGGAGACCACCCCCAAAATTGGGGGGGATTAAAGGGAGAGACCATCCCCAATTTGGGGGGGATTTAGGGGGGACCACCCCCAAAATTGGGGGGGGGTTAAAGGGAGAGACCATCCCAAATTTGGGGGGATTTAGGGGAGACCACCCCCAAAATTGGGGGGGATTAAAGGGAGAGACCATCCTCAATTTGGGGGGGATTTAGGGGAGACCACCCCCAAAATTGGGGTTATTAAAGGGGAGAGACCATCCTCAATTTGGGGGGGGGATTCCGAGGGGAGACCACCCCCAATTTGGGGGCGAATCCAACTGAAATTTTGTGGGGGTGGAAGGGGAGACCACCCGCAAATTTGGGGGTCCCCCCTCCCCAAAATTCCCAATTTTCCTTGGAGTTCTCCCCAAATTTTTTGGATGTTTTGGATTTTCGGGCCCCCCCCAAAATTCCCTTTTTATCCCCAGTTGGAATTGCCTGGAAATTTGGGATTTTTGGGGTTTTTGGGGATTTGTTTGGGATTTTTTCAGGATTTTCTTGGGATTTTTTTAGGATTTTTTTGGGGATTTTTGGGGCATTTTTTGGGATTTATTTGGGAACTTTTTTTTAGGATTTTCTTGGGATTATTGGGGGATTTTTGGGATTTTTTGAGGATTTTTTGGGATTTTTTTGGGGTTTATTTGGGATTTTTTTTTTTATTTTTCTTGGGATTTTTAGGGGCATTTTTGGGGGATTTATTTGGGATTTTTTTCAGGATTTTCTTGGGATTTTTTGGGATTTTTGGGGCATTTTTTGGGCTTTATTTGGGAACTTTTTTTTAGGATTTTCTTGGGATTTTCTTGGGATTTTTGGGATTTATTTGGGATTTTTTTAGGATTTTTGGGGATTTTTTGGGGGATTTTTTTTGGGATTTTTGGGGGATTTTTTAAGGACTTTTTGGTGTTTTTTTTTTTTAGGATTTTCTTGGGATTTATTTGGATTTTTTTAGGGTTTTCTTGGGAATTTGGGGGAATGTTTTGGGGTTGATTTTGGATGGATTTGGATTTTCTTGGGATATTTTGGGAATTTTTTTGTTTGTTTTTTGGCATTTTCTTGTGATTTTTTGGGGGATTTCCTTTGGGATTTTTTGGGACAATTTTTGATTTTCGGGGGTTTTTTTTGTTCTTAGGGGATTTTTTACTTTTTCTGGCTTTTGGGGATTTTTTGGGCCTTTTTGGGGGGAATTTTTTTGGAATATTTTTGGATTTTTTGGGGTGATTTTTGGAGATTTTTTGAATTTGCTTTTTTTTTTTAGAATTTTTAATTTTTGGGGGGGATTTTAAAAAATCTATTTTTTCTTTTTCTTGGGCTTTTGGGGACTTGTTTGGGATTGATTTGGGATTTTGGGGGAGAATGTTGGGATTTTCAGGGATTTTTTAGGGATTTCTTGGACTTTTTTTGGAGAATTTTTCTTGGAATTTTCTTGGGGATTTTTGAGGATTTTGGGGAACTTTTTGGGAGTTTTGGTTTTGGATTTTCTTGGAATTTTTGTGGGTTTTTTTTTTTTTTTTTTTTTTTTTTGGGCCAGAATTTGACTTTTCCCAGCCAGATTTGTCTCTTCCATCCCAAATTTGGAGTTTTCTCCTCCAGGAATGTGGGAAAAACCTCCCAGAAAATCCCAAAATTCGGCAGAAACATTCCCAAAACCCCCAAAATTGGGGAAAATTATCCCAAAAAATCCCAAAATTTGGGAATTTTGAGTTTGGGACACCCCAAAAATGGGAAAAACCTCCCAGAAAATCCCAAAAAACCCCAAAAGTTGGGAATTGCAACTCCAGGACACCCCAAAATTGGGATCAACATCCCCAAAAAAAACCCCAAATTGGGAAAAATCCCCAAAATCCCCAAAATTCGGCAAAACAGCCAAATGCCCCCCAAAATTGGGAAAAGCCTCCCAGAAATCCCAAAATTGGGAAAAGGATCCCAAAAAATCTCAAAAATTGGGAAAAACCTCCCAGAAAATCCCCAAAATTGGGAAAAATATTCAGGAAAATCCAAAAAAATCCCCAAAATTGGGAAAAAAAATCCCAAAACCCCAAAATTTGGGAAAAACATTCCCCAAAAATCCCCAAATTTGTCAAAACTCGAGGAAAATCCAAAAAATCCCAAAAATTGGGAAAAGGATGTTTTCTCCCTGGAATTTGCTGACTCAGCACTTCCTGATTAATCACAAAAATTCCCAAAAAACCAAAAATTGCAGAAAAAATTCCCCAAATTTCTATGGAATCCTCACCCAGGAGCTTCAAATTCCCCCAAAATTCCCGATTTTCCCCAGAATTCCCGATTTTTTTCCCCCTGGAATTCGCTGACTCAGCACTTCCTGATTAATTCCTCAAAATTCTCTAAAAATCCGAAACACTTCCCCCCAAAAATTCCAAAAATCCCCCCAAAATCCCAAAATTTCGGTGCAATCCTCACCCAGGAACTGCAAATTCCCCAAAATTCCCGATTTTCCCCAGAATTCCTGATTTTTTTCCCCCCTGGAATTCGCTGACTCAGCACTTCCTGATTAATCCTCAAAATTCTCTAAAAATCCCAAAAATTCCCCCCAAAAATTCCCCAAAATCCCCCAAAAGTCCCTAAAATTCCCCCAAAAATTCCCAAATTTCGGTGCAATGCTCACCCAGGAGCTGCAAATTCCCCCAAAATTCCCGATTTTCCCAGAATTCCTGATTTTTTTCCCCCTGGAATTTGCTGACTCAGCACTTCCTGATTAATTCCTCAAAATTCTCTAAAAATCCCAAAAAATTCCCCCAAAAATCCCAAAATTTCGGGTGCAATCCTCACCCAGGAGCTGCAAATTCCCCCCAAATTCCCGATTTTCCCCAAAATTCCCGATTTTTTCCCCAGAATTCCCGATTTTTTTCCCCCTGGAATTCGCTGACTCAGCACTTCCTGTTAATCCTCAAAATTCTCTAAAAATCCCAAAAATTCCCCCAAAAATTCCCAAAATCCCCAAAAGTCCCTAAAATTCCCCAAAAATTCCCAAAATTTTGGTGCAATCCTCACCAGGAGCTGCAAATTCCCCAAAATTCCCGATTTTTCCCAGAATTCCCGATTTTTTTCCCCCTGGAATTCGCTGACTCAGCACTTCCTGATTAATTCCTCAAAATTCTCTAAAAATCCCAAAAAATTCCCCCAAAAAATTCCCCAAAATTCCCCAAAATCCCCAAAAAAGGTCCCTCAAATTCCCCAAAATTCCCAAAATTTCGGTGCAATCCTCACCCAGGAGCTGCAAATTCCCCCCAAATTCCCGATTTTCCCCAAAATTCCCGATTTTTTCCCAAAATTCCCGATTTTCCCCCTGGAATTCGCTGACTCAGCGCTTTCCTGCCAAGCTCCAAAGTCCGCGCCAACGCCGGAGCCGCTCCTTTCGTCCCCATAAAATCCACAAAAAAGGCAGAAAAAAATCGGGAATTTTCCTCTTTTTTCCCCAAAAATCAAAGTTAAAAACCCCCAAAAATTCCTAAAAATCCCAAAATTCCCCCAAAAAAAAAAAAAAAAAAGGAATTTTTTGGCCCTAAAATCCCCAAAATTTGGATTTGTTGGAGGGGAACGACCTCGAGGTCGAGGCTGTGCCGGGATTTTGGTGGAATTTTTTAAATGGAATTTTTAAATGGAATTTTTTGATGGAAATTTTTTAATGAAATTTTTTTAATGGAATTTTTTGATGGAATTTTTTATGATGGAATTTTTTTGATGGAATTTTTTTAATGGAATTTTTGATTGAATTTTTGGATGGAATTTTTTAATGGATTTTTTGATGGAATGTTTTGATGGAATTTTTTAATGGAATTTTTTTGATGGATTTTTTTGATTGAATTTTTGGATGGAATTTTTTTGATGGAATTTTTTTGATGGAATTTTAAATGGAATGTTTTTATGGAATGTTTTTAATGGATTTTTTTTTCTTCCTGATCCAGGAATTCCAAGGGAAATTTGGGGGTTTTATTTCCCCCAAATTTTGGGATTTTCTGGGAGGTTTTTCCCAAATTTTGGTGGGTTTTGGAGTATTTTCCCGATTTTGGGGATTTTTGGGATTTTCCTCAATATTTTTTCCAGTTTTTTGGTTTTTTTTTTTTGGGGGGATTTTCTGATTATTTTTCCCAATATTTGAGGTTTTTGGGGAATGTTGAACCGAAGTTTTGGGGATTTTCCGGGATGGTTTTGAGGATTTTTTTGGATTAATCAGGAAGTGCTGAGTCAGCAAATTCCAGGGGAAAAAAAATAATTGGGAATTGTGGGGAAAATTGGGAATTTTGGGGTGTTTAAAGTTGGAATTTCCAGCTCTGGGACGGATCTGGGCGAGGATTCCAAAAAGATTTTTGGGGAATTTTGGGGAATTTTTGGGGTTTTGAGGTCAATCAGGAAGTGCTGAGTCAGCGAATTCCAGGGGGGGAAAAAAGTTGGGAATTTTGGGGAAAATTGGGAATTTTGGGTGTTTAAAGTTGGAATTTCCAGCTCTGGGACGGATCTGGGCGAGGATTCCAAAGGGATTTTGGGGAAAATTTTGGGGATTTTTTCGGGAATTTTTGAGAATTTTGGGAGAGTTTGGTGATAAATCGGGAAGTGCTGAGTCAGCGAATTCCAGGGGAAATGAAGTTGGGTCCATCATGGTGGAGAACTTGTGTCCACCATGGTGGAGAACTTGTGTCCATCATGGTTGGGTGGAGAACTTGTGTCCATCTTGGTGGAGAACTTGTGTCCATCATGGTTGGGTGCAGAACTCGTGTCCACCATGGTGGTCTTTGGTTGGATGGAGAACTTGAGTCCATCATGGTGGAGAACTTGAGTCCATCATGGAGGTCTTTGGTTGGGTGCAGAACTCGTGTCCATCATGGTTGGGTGGAGAACTTGTGTCCATCTTGGGGTGGAGAAGTTGTGTCCATCATGGTGGGGAACTTGTGTCCATCTTGGTGGAGAACTTGTGTCCATCATGGAGGAGAAGTTGGGTCCATCATGGTGGGGAACTTGTGTCCACCATGGAGGTCCTTGGTTGGGTGGAGAACTTGTGTTCATCATGGTGGGGAACTTGTGTCCATCATGGAGGAGAACTTGTGTTCATCATGGTGGAGAACTTGTGTCCGTCATGGTGATGGTTGAATAGAGGAGTTGTGTCCATCATGGAGGTCCTTGGTTGGATGGAGAAGTTGAGTCCATCATGGTGGAGAACTTGTGTCCATCATGGAGGAGAACTTGTGTCCATCATGGTGGAGAACTTGTGTCCATCATGGTGGGGAACTTGTGTCCATCATGGTGGAGAACTTGTGTCCATCATGGTGGAGAACTTGTGTCCATCATGGAGGAGAACTTGTGTCCGTCATGGTGGAGAAGTTGTGTCCACCATGGTGGGAAGGTGGGTCCGTCATGGAGGACCCTTGGCTGGGTTGGAGAAGTTGTGTCCATCTTGGTGCGCCTCAGTTGGGTGGAGGAGTTGTGTCCATCATGGTGGACCTTGGTTGAGCACAAGAGTTGTGTCCATCATGGTGGAGAACTTGGGTCCATGATGGAGCTCCTTGGTTGGGTGGAGAACTCGTGTCCATCATGGTTGGGTGGAGAACTTGTGTCCATCTTGGGGTGGAGAAGTTGTGTCCATCATGGAGGAGAACTTGTGTCCATCATGGTGGAGAACTTGTGTCCATCATGGTGGAGAACTGGTGTCCATCATGGAGGAGAACTTGTGTCCATCACGGTGGAGAACTCATGTCCATCATGGTGGAGAACTTGTGTCCATCACGGTGGAGAACTCGTGTCCATCATGGTTGGGTGGAGAACTCGTGTCCATCTTGGTGGAGAACTTGTGTCCATCTTGGTGGAGAACTTGTGTCCATCATGGAGGAGAACTTGTGTCCATCATGGAGGGTTTGTGGTTGGGTGGAGAAGTTGTGTCCATCATGGTGGGGAAGTTGTGTCCATCACAGTGGAGTACTTGTGTCCATCATGGTGGAGAACTTGTGTCCATCATGGTGGGGAACTTGTGTCCGTCATGGTGGAGAACTTGTGTCCATCATGGAGGTCCTTGGTTGGATGGAGAACTTGTGTCTGTCATGGTGGAGAACTTGTGTCCGTCATGGTGTAGGGCTTGTGTCCACCATGGAGGGTCTTTGGTTGGGTGGAGAACTCGTGTCCATCTTGGTGCCCCTCATTTGGGTGGAGAAGCCATTTCCACCATGGTGACCTTTGGTTGGGTGGAAGAGTTGCGTCTGTCATGGTGGAGAAGTTGTGTCCATCATGGAGGAGTTGTGTCCATCACGGTGGAGAACTTGTGTCCATCTTGGTGGAGAACTTGTGTCCATCATGGAGGTCCTTGGTTGGGTGGAGAAGTTGAGTCCATCATGGTTGGCTGGAAAATTTGAGTCCATCATGTCTGGGTGCAGAACTCGTGTCCACCATGGTTGGGTGCAGAACTCGTGTCCATCATGGTGGAGAACTTGTGTCCATCATGGTTGGGTGCAGAACTCGTGTCCATCATGGCTGGGTGGAGAACTCGTGTCCATCATGGTGGAGAACTTGTGTCCATCATGGTTGGGTGCAGAACTTGTGTCCATCTTGGTGTGGAGAACTCGTGTCCACCATGGTTGGGTGGAGAACCTGTGTCCATCTTGGTGTGGAGAACTCGTGTCCATCATGGTTGGGTGGAGAACTCGTGTCCACCATGGCTGGGTGCAGAACTCGTGTCCATCATGGTTGGGTGGAGAACTCGTGTCCATCATGGTTGGGTGCAGAACTCGTGTCCACCATGGTTGGGTGCAGAACTCGTGTCCATCATGGCTGGGTGCAGAACTCGTGTCCATCTTGGGGTAGAGAACTCGTGTCCATCATGGTTGGGTGGAGAACTCGTGTCCATCATGGCTGGGTGCAGAACTCGTGTCCATCATGGTGGGTGCAGAACTCGTGTCCATCATGGTGGGTGCAGAACTCGTGTCCATCATGGCTGGGTGGAGAACTCGTGTCCATCATGGTGTGGAGAACTTGTGTCCATCATGGCTGGGTGGAGAACTCGTGTCCATCATGGAGGAGAACTTGTGTCCATCATGGTTGGGTGCAGAACTCGTGTCCATCGTGGTTGGGTGCAGAACTCGTGTCCATCATGGTGGAGAACTTGTGTCCATCATGGCTGGGTGCAGAACTCGTGTCCATCATGGTTGGGTGCAGAACTCGTGTCCATCATGGTGGAGAACTCGTGTCCATCATGGTGCAGAACTCGTGTCCATCATGGTTGGGTGGAGAACTCGTGTCCATCATGTCTGGGTGGAGAACTCGTGTCCATCATGGTTGGGTGCAGAACTCGTGTCCATCATGGTTGGGTGGAGAACTCGTGTCCACCATGGTTGGGTGGAGAACCTGTGTCCATCTTGGTGTGGAGAACTCGTGTCCATCATGGCTGGGTGCAGAACTCGTGTCCACCATGGCTGGGTGCAGAACTCGTGTCCGTCGTGGTTGGGTGCAGAACTTGTGTTCGTCATGGTGGAGAACTCGTGGTGTCCATCTTGGTTGGGTGCAGAACTCGTGTCCATCATGGCTGGGTGGAGAACTCGTGTCCATCATGGCTGGGTGGAGAACTCGTGGTGTCCATCTTGGTTGGGTGCAGAACTCGTGTCCATCTCGGTGCCCCTCACTTGGGTGGAAACCCCTTCCCACCACCACCACCATCTCCCACCATCTCCTCTCTCTTTGTCTCCAGGACCCCTCCTTGGCCGCCGCGCTCCGACGCCCTCCAGCTCCTGAACCCTCCCCAGAACCACCTCCACCACCACCACCTCCACCTCCACCTCCACCCCCGCCATGGTGCCGCCCCCGCCGTGCTGACCGCGTCGCCGCGCCCGTCGCCATGCTGCCGCCGCCATGATGATGGCCCGCAAGCAAGATGGCCGCGTGCCCACCTACACGGTCAGCGTGGTGGGGCTGTCGGGCACCGAGAAGGAGAAGGGCCAGTGCGGCGTCGGCAAATCCTGCCTGTGCAACCGCTTCGTGCGGCCCGGCGCCGACGACTTCCACCCGGAGCACACCTCGGTGCTCAGCACCAGCGACTTCGGCGGCCGCGTGGTCAACAATGACCACTTCCTCTACTGGGGCGAGGTGGCGCGCGCCCTGGAGGAGTGCGCGGAGTGCCGCGTGCACGTGGTGGAGCAGACGGAGTTCATCGACGACCAGACCTTCCAGCCGCACCGCAGCACGGCGCTGCAGCCCTACGTCAAGCGGGCGGCGGCCACCAAGCTGGCGTCGGCCGAGAAGCTGATGTACTTCTGCACCGACCAGCTGGGCCTGGAGCAGGACTTCGAGCAGAAGCAGATGCCCGACGGCAAGCTGCCGGTGGACGGCTTCCTGCTGTGCGTCGACGTCAGCCGCGGCATGAACCGCAACTTCGACGAGCAGCTCAAGTTCGTCTCCAACCTCTACAACCAGCTGGCCAAGACCAAGAAGCCGGCGGTGGTGGTGCTGACCAAGTGCGACGAGGGCGTCGAGCGCTACATCCGCGACGCGCACGCCTTCGCGCTGGGCAAGAAGAACCTGCAGGTGGTGGAGACCTCGGCGCGCTCCAACGTCAACGTCGAGCTGGCTTTCGGCACGCTGGTGCAGCTGGTGGACAGGAGCAGGGGCAAGGCCAAGATCATCCCCTACTTCGAGGCCCTCAAGCAGCAGAGCCAGCAGATCGCCGCCGCCAAGGACCGCTACGAGTGGCTCGTCGGCCGCGTCGTCAAGAGCCACCACGAGCTGTGGCCCGACGTCAGCCGCAAGATGACGGCGGCGCCCGAGTACCAGGACTACGTCTACCTGGAGGGCACGCAGAAGGCCAAGAAGCTCTTCCTGCAGCACGTGCAGCGCCTCAAGCAGGAGCACGTCGAGCGGCGCCGCAAGCTCTACCTGGCCCTGCTGCCCCAGGCCTTGGACGCCCTGGTGCCGGATCTCGACGAGATCGACCGCCTGAGCCGCGCCAAGCTCGAGAAGCTCCTGGAGGCCAAGCCGGACTTTCTCAAGTGGTTCGTGGTGCTGGAGGAGACGCCGTGGGACGCCACCGGCCACGCGGACAGCGCCGACGACGAGCGCATCCCCTTCGACCTGCTGGAGACGCCGGCGGCCGAGCAGCTCTACGAGGCCCACCTGGAGAAGCTGCGCAACGAGCGGAAGCGCGCCGAGATGAGGAGGGCGTTCCGCGAGAACCTGGAGAGCTCCCCCTTCGTCACGCCCGGCAAGCCCTGGGAGGAGGCCAGGAGCTTCATCATGAACGAGGACTTCTACCTGTGGCTGGACGAGTCGGTCTACGTGGACATCTACGGCAAGCACCAGAAGCAGCTGATCGACAGGGCCAAGGAGGACTTCCAGGAGCTCCTCCTGGAGTACTCGGAGCTCTTCTACGAGCTGGAGCTGGACGCCAAGCCCAGCAAGGAGAAGATGGGCGTCATCCAGGAGGTGCTGGGCGAGGAGCAGAGGTTCAAGGCTCTGCAGAAGCTGCAGGCGGAGCGCGACGCCCTCATCCTCAAGCACATCCACTTCGTCTACCACCCCACCAAGGAGACGTGTCCCAGCTGCGCCGCCTGCGTGGACGCGCGCGTGGAGCGGCTGCTGAGCTCGCGCTTCCTCCGCCGCCGCCGCGACGACGCCGCCGACGCCGACGTCGACCGCATCAACCTGGTCATCCTGGGCAAGGACGGGCTGGCGCGCGAGCTGGCCAACGAGATCCGCGCGCTCTGCACCAACGACGACAAGTACGTCATCGAGGGCAAGATGTACGAGCTGGCGCTGAGGCCCATCGAGGGCAACGTGCGCCTGCCGGTCAACGCCTTCCAGACGCCGACCTTCCAACCGCACGGCTGCCTCTGCCTCTACAACTCCAAGGAGTCCTTGTCCTACGTGGTGGAGAGCGTGGAGAAGAGCCGCGAGGCCGCCGCCGGGCGCCGCGACGGCCCGCTCGGCCCGGCTGCCGCTGGCGCTCGTCTTGGTCAACAAGCGCGGCGGCGGCGACGCCGGCGGGGAGACGCTGCAGAGCCTGATCCGGCAGGGCCAGCAGATCGCCGGCCGGCTGCGGTGCGTCTTCCTGGACCCGGCGTCGGCCGGCATCGGCTACGGCCGCAACATCAACGAGAAGCAGATGGGCCAAGTCCTCAAGGGCCTGCTGGACGCCAAGCGCGGCCTCAACCTGGCGGTGGCCTCCAGGGAGGCGTCGGACGGCGCCGACCTGCGCGTGGCCGTGTGCCTGATGTGCGGCGACGCGGCGGGCGCCGACGACGTCCTGGCGCCCATCCTGCAGAGCCAGGCGTGCCGGCCGGCGCCGGGCGGCGGCGCCGCGGTGCTGCTGGAGACGCCGGTGGGGTCGCAGCGCAGGAAGGTGGAGCTGTCCCTGCTCTCCTACCACGCGTCCTTCGGCTCCAGGAAGAACCGCCTGGTGCACGGCTACGTCGTCTTCTACGCCGCCAAGCGCAGGGCGTCCCTGGCCACCCTGAGGGCGTTCCTGGCCGACGTGCGGGACGTCGTCCCCGTCCAGCTGGTGGCTTTGGCCGACGGTCCCGCCGAGCTCCTGGAGGACGAGGTGAGCCGCGAGCAGCTGGCCGAGGGCGAGGAGATCGCGCAGGAGATCGAGGCGCGCTTCGCCGCCTGGCCGTGCGGGCCGGGGGGAGCCCAGAGCAAGCTGGAGCTCTTCCAAGCCTTCTTCAAGGACGCCCTGGACAAGAAGAACGTGGTGGAGGCCGCGCACACGTACGACGGCGCCGCCGAGGCCTGCGGCGCCGCCGAGGACGTCTTCGGCTCGCCGCGCGCCGGCTCGCCGCTCGGCAACTCCAACCCGGCCGACTCCGAGGAGGACCCCGAGCCCCCGGCCGGCTGCAGCCCCTTCCGCGAGGAGCCGCCCAAGGAGCTCTCCAAGCTCTCGGCGGAGCTCGAGGGCAACGACGGCCTCGGCTTCCTCTCGGCGCCGGGCGCCTACGACGGGAGGCCCGCCAAGGTCCCGCCGCCGGTGAAGCCCAAGCCGCCGCCGCACTCGGACGCCAAGGGCGACCTCGGCCACGCGGAGCAGAGCCGCCAGCGCGGCGAGCCGCGGCGGCGCTCGGCGTCCTCGTCCCCGTGGCCGCCGCCCGACTGCTTCGACCCCTCCGACTACGCCGAGCCGGCGGACGCCGTGGCCAAGCCGCGCGGCGACGAGGAGAACATCTACTCGGTGCCGCACGACAGCACCCAGGGCAAGATCATCACCGTGAGGAACATCAACAAGGCCGCCTCCAACGGCGGCGGCAACGGCTCCGACAGCGAGATGGACTCGGGCTCCCTGGAGCGCGCCCGCGGGCCGCCCCGCGCCGCCCGGCCCACGCTGTACCGGGCGCGCTGCGCGCGGCTCGGCCGCTTCGCCGGCTGCCGGCCGGGGCTGGGCGCGGGCAGCGACGACGAGGCGGGAGCCGGCAGGAAGAAGGACGAGGAGCCGGGCGGCCAAGGCGGCTACAAAGGGGACAACGCGGCCGTGGCCTACGAGGCGGGAGACGGAGAGGATCCGCGCAGGAGGAACATCTTGAGGAGCCTCAGGAGGACCACCAAGGTGGGAGTTTGGGGGTGGTGGGATGTCCTTGGGTCATCTCAGTGGTCACTGGAGGATCTCAGCATGGGGAACATCTCAGGAACATCAGGAGGACCACCAAGGTGGGAGTTTGGGGGTGGTTGGATGTCCTTGGGGTCATCTCAATGGTCAGTGAAGGATCTCAGCAGGAGGAACATCTCAGGAGCCTCAGGAGGACCACCAAGGTGGGAGTTTGGGGGTGGTTGGATGTTCTTGGGGTCATCTCAATGGTCACTGGAGGATCTCAGCATGGGGAACATCTCAGGAACATCAGGAGGACCAACCAAGGTGGGAGTTTGGGGGTGGTGGGATGTCCTTGTGGTCATCTCAATGGTCACTGGAGGATCTCAGCAGGAGGAACATCTCAGGAGCCTCAGGAGGACCAACCAAGGTGGGAGTTTGGGGGTGGTGGGATGTCCTTGGGGTCATCTCAGTGGTCAATGGAGGATCTCAGCAGGAGGAACATCTCAGGAACATCAGGAGGACCAACCAAGGTGGGGCTTGGAGAGGGTATGGGGTGGTGGGATGTTCTTGGGGTCATCTCAATGGTCACTGGAGTATCTCAGCATGGGGAACATCTTGAGGAGCCTCAGGAGGACCAACCAAGGTGGGGTTTGGAGAGGGTATGGGGTGGTGGGATGTCCTTGGGGTCATCTCAATGGTCAGGTGTTGGTCAGTGGAGGATCTCAGCAGGAGGAACATCTCAGGAGCCTCAGGAGGACCACCAAGGTGGGAGTTTGGGGGTGGTGGGATGTCCTTGGGGTCATCTCAGTGGTCAGTGAAGGATCTCAGCATGGGGAACATCTCAGGAACATCAGGAGGACCACCAAGGTGGGAGTTTGGGGGTGGTTGGATGTTCTTGGGGTCATCTCAATGGTCACTGGAGGATCCGCGCAGGAGGAACATCTCAGGAGCCTCAGGAGGACCAACCAAGGTGGGGCTTGGAGAGGGTATGGGGTGGTGGGATGTCCTTGTGGTCATCCCAATGGTCAATGGAGGATCTCAGCAGGAGGAACATCTCAGGAACATCAGGAGGACCACCAAGGTGGGAGTTTGGGGGTGGTGGGATGTCCTTGGGGTCATCTCAGTGGTCAGGTGTTGGTCACTGGAGGATCTCAGCAGGAGGTACATCTCAGGAACATAAGGAGGAGCACCAAGGTGGGGCTTGGAGAGGTTGTGGGGTGGTGGGATGTCCTTGGGGTCATCTCAATGGTTGGGTGTTGGTCAGTGAAGGATGTCAGCATGAGGAACATCTCAGGAACATCAGGAGAACCACCAAGGTGGGAGTTTGGGGGTGGTGGGATGTTCTTGGGGTCATCTCAGTGGTCACTGGAGGATCTCAGCAGGAGGAACATCTCAGGAACCTCAGGAGGACCAACCAAGGTGGTGCCAGATTTTTTCCCACTGTTTTCTTGGCATTTTCCCATCATTTCCCCCTGATTTTCCTCCTGATCTCCCCCATTGTTTCCCCAGAATTTCCCCACAATTCTCCATCATTTCCCCAGATTTTCCCCACTGTTTCCCCAGATTTTCACCCATAATTTCCCAATAATTCCCCCATAATTCCCCCATAATTTCCCATTAATTTCCCCATTATTTTCCCATAATTTTCCCCATAATATCCCCATAATTTCCCCACAATTTCCCCACTATTCCCCCATTATTTCCCAATAATTCCCCCATAATATCCCCTCATTTTCCCCATAATTTCCCCTCCGATTTTCCCCATAATTTCCCATTAATTTCCCCCTCGTTTTCCCCATTATTTCCCCATGATTTTCCCAGATTTTCCCCCATAATTTCCCCATCATTCCCCCACAATTTCCCCTCATTTTCCCAATAATTTCCCATTAATTTCCCCCTCATTTTCCCCATTATTTCCCCATAATTTTCCCCATAATTTCCCCACTATTTCTCAATAATTCCCCCATAATTTCCCCAATAATTCCCCAATAATTTCCCGCTGATTTTCCCCACAATTCCCCAGAATTTCCCCAGATTTTCCTGTAATTTCCCCCCTGATTTTCCCCCATAATTTCCCCCTCATTTTCCCCATAATTTCCCAATAATTTCCCCCTCATTTTCCCCATTATTTCCCCATGATTTTCTCCATAATTTTCCCCATAATTTCCCCACTATTTCCCAATAATTCCCCCATAATTTCCCCACAATTCTCCATAATTTTCCCCATAATTTCCCCACATTTTCCCCATAATTTCCCCACTATTTCTCAATAATTCCCCCACAATCCCCCACAATTCCCCACTGATTTTCCCCACAATTCCCCAGAATTTCCCCCTGATTTTCCTCCTGATCTCCCCCATAATTTCCCCATAATTTCCCCACAATTCCCCCTCATTTTCCCCAGAATTTCCCCATAATTTCCCCACTATTTCCCAATAATTCCCCATAATTTCCCCCGATTTTCCCCCTCATTTTCCCCATAATTTCCCCAATATTTCCCCAATATTTTCCCCACTGTTTCCCACAATTTCCCAATAATTCCCCCATAATTTCCCCTCTGATTTTCCCCATAATTTCCCCCTCATTTTCCCCATTATTTCCCCATGATTTTCCCAGATTTTCCCCATAATTTTCCCCATGATTTTCCCCAGATTTCCCCAATAATTTCCCCAATATTTCCCCACTGTTTCCCCATAATTTCCCCACAATTTCCAATAATTCCCCATAATTTCCCCATAATTTTCCCCATAATTTCCCATTAATTTCCCCTCCGATTTTCCCCATAATTTCCCATTAATTTCCCCCTCATTTTCCCAGATTTTCCCCCATAATTTTCCCATAATTTTCCCATTATTTCCCCCATTATTTCCCCATCATTCCCCCACATTTTCCTGTAATTTCCCCGGATTTTTCCCCAATTTTTTCTCCATTTTTCCCCCAGAAGCCGAAGGCGAAGCGCGGCCGTCGCTGTCCAAGGCGCCGTGGGAGAGCAGCTACTTCGGGGTGCCCCTGGCCAGCGTGGTCACCCCGGAGCGGCCGATCCCGGTGTTCATCGAGCGCTGCATCCAGTACATCGAGGCCACAGGTCAGCCCAAAATCTGGGAATTTTGGGGGAAAATTTTGGGAATTTTTTGGAAAATTTTTGCTGATTTTTTGGGAATTTTTCAGAATTTTTTCCGATATTTTTCGGATTTTTTTCCGATTTTTTTCGGATTTTTTTTGGATTTTTTTTTTAATTTTTAGGGGGTTTTGGGTTAAGTGAGGTTGTTGGTGAGCCAGAACATTTGGGAATTTTTTTGGAATTTTTTGCGATGTTTTTGGAATTTTCGCGAATTTTTAGTGATTTTTGGGGATTTGGGGTTTTTCTTTGGGTTCATTGAGGTCACTGATCAGTCTGGGGATTTTGGGAATTTTGGGGAATTTTTGTGGCCAGCGTGGTCACCCCGGAGCGGCCGATCCCCGTCTTCATCGAGCGCTGCATCCAGTACATCGAGGCCACAGGTCAGCCCAAAATTTGGGGATTTTTTGGGAATTATTTGGAAAATTTTTGGAAAATTTTTCGGATTTTTTCAGAATTTTTTTGGATTTTTTTCGGATTTTTTTCAGGTTTTTTTCGGATTTTTTTCAGAATTTTTTCGGATTTTTGTTCGGATTTTTTTTTAATTTTTACATGGTTTTATTGGGTTAAGTGAGGTTGTTGGTCAGTCTAAAAATGTGGGAATTTTTTGGAAAATTTTCGGTGATTTTCTGGGAATTTTCGCAAATTTTTCGGAAAATTTTCGCAAATTTTTGGGGAATTTTCGCGAATTTTTGGGGAATTTTTTCGATTTAAAAAAAAATTTTTAGGCGTTTTTGGGTTAAGTGAGGTTGTTGGTCAGTCTAAAAATGTGGAAATTTTTTGGAAAATTTTCGGTGATTTTCTGGGAATTTTCACAAATTTTTCGGGGAATTTTTGTGAAAATTTCGGGGAATTTTCGCAATTTTTTAAAAAATTTTTAGGGGTTTTTGGGTTAAGTGAGGTTGCTGGTGAGCCAGAACATTTGGGAATTTTTTTGGAAATTTTTGTGATGGTTTTGGGAATTTTCACGAATTTTTAGTGATTTTTGGGGATTTTTTCAGGATTTTTTCAGGGATTTGGGGTTTTTCTTTGGGTTCATTGAGGTCACTGATCAGTCTGGGAAATTTGGGAATTTTGGGGAATTTTTGTGGCCAGCGTGGTCACCCCGGAACGGCCGATCCCGGTGTTCATCGAGCGCTGCATCCAGTACATCGAGGCCACAGGTCAGTGCAAAATTCCAGAATTTTTTTGGAATTATTTGGAAAAATTTTGGTGATTTTTTGGGAATTTTCAGAATTTTTTCTGATATTTTTCCAATTTTTTTCGGATTTTTTTCGATTTTTTTTTTTATTTTTACACGGGTTTTGTTGGGTTAAGTGAGGTTGTTAATCAGTCAGAGCATTTAGGACTTCCTTGAGAATTTTTGGGGTTTTTTTTAATTTTTTTTAGGAATTTTTTGGGTTCCTCATGGCTGTTGATCAGTCAGAAAATTTGATAATTTTTTGGGGAATTTTTCGTGATGTTTTTGGAATGTTTTTGGGAATTTTCGCGGAGTTTTAGTGATTTTCAGGGATTTTTTGGGGAGATTTTTTGAGATTTTTTGAGATATTTTTAGGGTGTTTTTTGGGGGATTTTTTTTTAATTTTTAGGAGATTTTGGGGAATTTTTGGGGGATTTTTGGGGGATTTTTTGGGGTTTTTTTGAGGATTTTTTTAGGGATTTTTAGGGATCTTCTTCGGATTCATCGGGGACCCCCAGAAAATCCCAGAAATGCTTTAAAAAAAGCCAAATTTGGGATTTTTTTCTGTTTTTTTTGCAGGGCTGAGCACGGAGGGGATTTATCGAGTCAGCGGCAACAAATCGGAGATGGAGAGTCTGCAGCGCCAGTTCGACCAGGGTAACACCAAAATCCCCAAAAAACCCCAAAATATCCCCAAAAACCCTCAAAAAATCATTCAAAATAAAAGAAAAATTTAAAAATTAAAAAAAAAAATTCCAGAAAGTAGAAAATAGGCAGAAAATTCCAGAAAAAAACATTTTAAAAATTCCCAAAAAAATCTCAGAAAAATAAAAAAACCCAAAAATAAAAAAGATCCCACAAATTCCCAGAAAAAAATCGCCCTTGCCAAATTCCAGGGAATTTCTTTTAAAATACCAGAAAAAAATCGGAAATTTTAGGGCCAAAATTCAGAATTTTCAGCCTGAAATTCCCTCCGAAACCCCCAAAATTCCCATTTTTTCGCCCCAATTTTTGATGTTTTTTCCGTTATTTCCCAACCCAGTTTCCCGGGGATTTTGGGGTTGGAATTTCCATTTTTCTGACCATTTTCCCGTTGCAGACCACGGGCTGGACCTGGCCGAGAAGGATTTCATGGTGAAAATTCCAAATTTTGGGTTAAAATTCAGAATTTTGGGGCTAAAATTCCCATTTTTCACTCCCATTTTTCTGGGAATTTTAGGCTCACATTCCCCCTTTCCTGACCACGAATTTCAGGAATTTTAAGGCCAAAATTCAGAATTTTTAGGCCAAAACTTCCGAATTGTAGGGCCAACATCCCCCAAAATTCCCATTTTTTCGCCCCAATTTTTGATGTTTTTTCCGTTATTTCCCAACCCAATTTCCAGAGGATTTTGGGGTTGGAATTTCCATTTTTCTGACCATTTTTTCCGTTGCAGACCACGGGCTGGACCTGGCCGAGAAGGATTTCACGGTCAACGCCGTCGCCGGCGCCATGAAAAGTTTCTTCTCGGAGCTGCCGGAGCCGCTGGTGCCCTACAGCATGCAGCTGGAGCTGGTCGAGGCCCACAGTGAGTCTGAAACCCCAAAAATTCCAGTTTTCACCCCAAAATTCCCATTTTCTAATTTCCCCCCCTTTTCCCCTAAAATTCCCCTTTTTTCCCAGCAAAATTCCCATTTTTTCCCCATTTTTCCCCCCAAAAATTCCAATTTTTTCCCATTTTTGCCCCCTAAAATTCCAAGTTTTTCCCCCCATTTCCCTCCAAAAATTCCATTTTTTCCCACATTTCCCCCCTTTTTCCCCTTAAAATTCCCATTTCCCCCTCAAAAAATTCCCTTTTTTCCCATTCCCCTCCCCATGACATTTCCCCTTTTTTCCCCCCAAATTTCCCATTTCTGCCCCATTTCCCCCCTTAAAAGTCCCATTTTTTCCCCATTTTCCCCCCAAATATTCCAATTTTTTCCCATTTTTCCACCCCAAAATTCCCCATTTTCCCCCCATTTTCTCCCATTTTTCCTCCATTTCCCCCCAAAAAATTCCGATTTTTTTCCATTTCCTGCCCCTCAAAATTCCTTTTTTTTTTCACTCATGGATTTCCTCAGGAATTTCTCATTAAATCCTGATGAATTACCCATTAATTCCTGCTGGACTCCTCATTAATTCCTCATTAATTGGGGGTTCATTAATGGTTAATTGGTTCAGTCATTCCGCCATTCCCAGCCCTGCAGCTGGAGCTGCTCCAGGCCCACAGTGAGTCTGAAACCCCAAAAATTCCATTTTTCACCCCAAAATTCTCATTTTCTAATTTCCCCCCTTTTCCCCTAAAATTCCCCTTTTTCCCCAGCAAAATTCCCATTTTTTCCCCATTTTTCCCCCAAAAAATTCGCTTTTTTCCCCATCTTTCCACCCCCAAAATTCCCTTTTTTCCCTCCAAAATTCCCATTTTTTCCCCATTTTTCCCCCCAAAAATCCCATTTTCTTCCCCAAATTTCCAATTTTTTCTCATTTCCCCCCATTTCTCCCCCATTTTCCACCCCAAATTTTTGATTTTTTCACCCAAAATTCCCATTTTTTCCCATTTTCCCCCAAATAATTTCATTTTTGTGAATTCCAGAGATCAATGACCGCGAGCAGAAGCTGCTGAGGAAATTCCCATTTTCCTCCCCAAAATTCCCATTTTTTCTCATTTTTCCCCTTAAAATTCCCATTTCTCCCCCATTTTCCACCCCAAATTTTGGATTTTTTCACCCCAGAATTCCCATTTTTTCCCAAATAATTGAATTTTTTTGGATTTCAGAGATCAACGACCGTGAGCAGAAGCTGCTGAGGAAATTCCCATTTTCCTCCTCAAAATTCCATTTTTTTCTCATTTCCCCCCCATTTCTCCCCATTTTTCACCCCAAATTTTCCATTTTTTCACCCCAAATTCCCATTTTTTCCCTTTTTCCACCCCAAATTTTTGATTTTTTCACCCCAAATTCCCATTTTTTCCCAAATAATTGAGTTTTTAATGATTTTCAGAGATCAACGACCGGGAGCAGAAGCTGCTGAGGAAATTCCCATTTTTTCTCATTTTTCCCCTTAAAATTCCCATTTCTCCCCCATTTTCCACCCCAAATTTTGGATTTTTTCACCCCAAATTCCCATTTTTTCCCATTTTTTCCCAAATAATTGAATTTTTTGTGATTTTCAGAGATCAACGACCGGAGCAGAAGCTGCTGGCGCTGCGGGAGGTGCTGCGGAAATTCCCCCGCGAGAATTACGAGGTTTTCAAATACGTCATCGCCCACCTCAACAGGTCGGGAAAATCGGGAATTTTGGGGGAAATTTGGGAAATTTTGGGAATTTGAGGGAAATTGGGAATTTGAGGAATTTATTTGGATTTTTTTCTGGGATTTTTGGGGTTTTCTGGTGGTTTTATGTGGATTTTTGGGGGTTTTTTTGAGATTTTTTTGTGAATTTTTGGTGGATTTTTCAGTATTTTTATTTTAATTTTTAAAATTATTTTTGTTTTTTGTTTTTTTTTTTATTGATTTGGAATTTTTCCAGAAGTTTTTTTTTTTGATTTTTTCTGTTGATTTTTGGGGAATTTCCTGAGTATTTTTGGAATTATTTAGGAATTTCTTTTAATTGTGGGAAATTTTTTCAGGAATTTTTGGGGATTTTTTTTTAGGATTTTTTAGGAATTCTTGTGATTTTTTGGGGGGGATTTTTGGGGGAATTTTTAAGGAATTTCAGGGAATTTTGGGGGGATTTTTTGCAGAGTTTTTGAGAAATTTTGGCTTTTTTTGGCAATTTTTTTGGAATTTTCCAGGATTTTTCCTTTACCTTCAAGAGCTTTTTCAGGGGTTTTCTTTTAGAATTTGTGGGAATTTTTAAAAAATTTTCTGGGATTTTTGGAGGGAGAATTTTTTTACTCTTTTGCCAATTTTGAGAGGATTTTTCTTCTAAATTTGAGAGAATTTTCAGATTTTGTTTTTTAAATTTTGAGGAACTTTTAGGAATCTTGAGGGGAATTTTTAAAGAATTTTTAACGATTTTTGGGCAAATTTTTTTTAGGAATTTTTGGGTCATTTTTGGAGGAATTTTTGATGGAATTTTAGGCCAATTTTGGTCAATTTTTTGTCTAAATTTTGGCCAATTTTGGAGGTGTTTTGGGTTCTTCTGACCACCAAGGGGTCACTCCACCAATGTCCACCCCAAGGTGACCCTGGTGGTCAGCAGGAACCTGGTGGTCACCAAGAACTTCTCCAGGGCCATTTTTGGTCCATTTTTGATGGGAATTTTGGGTGATTTGAGGTGTTTTGGGACCTTCTGACCACCAAGGGGTCACTCCACCAATGTCCACCCCAAGATGACCCTCATGGTCATCAGGAACCTGGTGGCCACCAAGAACTTCCCCAGGGCCATTTTTGGTCCAATTTTGATGGGAATTTTTGGTAATTTTGAGGCGTTTTGGGATCTTCTGCCACCGAACGCTCACTCTGCTGTTGTCCACCTCCACCTTGAGCCAGCAGCACGTCAAGAGCTTGATGGTCACCAAGAACTTCTCCAGGGGAACTTTGGGGTCATTTTTGGGGGATATTTGATGGGAATTTTTGGGATTTTGGGGCGTTCTGGGATCTTCTGAGCCCCGAGCAGCTTGATGGTCACCAAGAACTTCTCCAGGGGAACTTTGGGGTCATTTTTGGGGGATATTTGATGGGAATTTTTGGGATTTTGAGGCGTTTTGGGATCTTCTGAGCACCGAGCAGCTTGATGGTCACCAAGAACTTCTCCAGGGGAGCTTCTGGGTCATTTTGGGGGTATTTGATGGGAATTTTTGGGATTTTGGGGCGTTTTGGGATCTCCTGACCACCGAGCGGCTTGATGGTCACCAAGAACTTCTCCAGGGGAAGTTTTGGGTCATTTTGGGGGTATTTGATGGGAATTTTTGGGATTTTGAGGTGTTTTGGGATCTTCTGACCACCAAGGGGTCACTCCACCCATGTCCACCCCAAGGTGACCCTGGTGGTCATCAGGAACCTGGTGGTCACCAAGAACTTCTCCAGGGGAACTTCTGGGTCATTTTGGGGGGTATTTGATGGGAATTTTTGGGATTTTGGGGCGTTTTGGGATCTTCTGACCACCGAGCGGCTTGATGGTCACCAAGAACTTCTCCAGGGAACTTTTGGGTCATTTTGGGGGTATTTGATGGGAATTTTTGGGATTTTGAGGCGTTTTGGGATCTTCTGAGCATGGAGCAGCTTGATGGTCACCAAGAACTTCTCCAGGGGAACTTTGGGGTCATTTTTGGGGGGTATTTGATGGGAATTTTTGGGATTTTGAGGCGTTCTGGGATCTCCTGACCACCGAGCGGCTTGATGGTCACCAAGAACTTCTCCAGGGGAACTTTGGGGTCATTTTGGGGGGTATTTGATGGGAATTTTTGGGATTTTGAGGCGTTTTGGGATCTCCTGAGCACCAAGTGGCTTGATGGTCACCAAGAACTTCTCCAGGGGAGCTTCTGGGTCATTTTGGGGGGTATTTGATGGGAATTTTTGGGATTTTGAGGCGTTTTGGGATCTTCTGCCCACCGAACGCTCACTCTGCTGTTGTCCACCTCCACCTTGAGCCAGCAGCACGTCAAGAGCTTGATGGTCACCAAGAACTTCTCCAGGGGAAGTTTTGGGTCATTCTGGGGGGTATTTGATGGGAATTTTTGGGATTTTGAGGTGTTTTGGGATCTTCTGACCACCAAGGGGTCACTCCACCCATGTCCACCCCAAGGTGACCCTGGTGGTCATCAGGAACCTGGTGGTCACCAAGAACTTCTCCAGGGGAACTTCTGGGTCATTTTGGGGGGTATTTGATGGGAATTTTTGGGATTTTGGGGCGTTTTGGGATCTCCTGACCACCGAGCAGCTTGATGGTCACCAAGAACTTCTCCAGGGGAACTTTTGGGGCAATTTTGATGGGAATTTTTGGGATTTTGAGGCGTTTTGGGATCTCCTGAGCACCGAGCGTTCCCTTTGGTCTCGTCCCCCGCAGGGTCAGCCAACAGCACCGCGTCAACCTGATGACCAGCGAGAACCTCTCCATCTGCTTCTGGCCCACCTTGATGCGGCCGGACTTCAGCACCATGGACGCCTTGACGGCCACCAGGACCTACCAGACAATCATCGAACTCTTCATCCACCAGTGCCCCTTCTTCTTCTCGCTGCGGCCGCCGCCGCCGCCGGGACACGCCGGCTTCTCCCGGTGCCGCTCCGGCCACCGTGGCCACCACCATGGTCACCACCATGACCACCACCGTGGCCACCACCACCATGGTCACCACCACCACCGCGGTCACCACCACAGCCGGGCCCTTGGTGCCGCCGCTGTCGCCTCCTCGGACGCCGTCGCCGCCGCCGGAGCCGCTGGAGTGACCTCGGTGGAGACGCCCGCGGGGGGCGGGGCCCGGACGGACGGACGGACGGACGCCGTGGGGGAGGGGAGCTGCTGGGGATGGTTGTCCCAGACTTTGGCCGGGCCGGACGGACGGACGGACGGACAGACGGACGGACGGAGAGCGAGGAGGGGCCTGGGAGGGGCTGCGAGAGGGTGAGGGGGGCGCCTGGTGGTGGCCTCAAGGTCCTGAAGGTCCTGGTGGTGGCCTCAAGGTCCTGAAGGTCCTGAAGGTCCTGGTGGTGTTCCAAGGTGGCCTGAAGGTCCTGAAGGTCCTGAAGGTCCTGGTGGGGGGCCAGGGTGGCCTGAAGGTCCTGAAGGTCCTGGTGGTGGCCTGAAGGTCCTGAAGGTCCTGGTGGTGTTCCAAGGTGGCCTGAAGGTCCTGAAGGTCCTGGTGGTGGCCTGAAGGTCCTGGTGGTGTTCCAAGGTGGCCTGAAGGTCCTGAAGGTCCTGGTGGGGGGCCTGGTGGTGGCCTGAAGGTCCTGGTGGTGTTCCAAGGTGGCCTGAAGGTCCTGGTGGGTGGGCCAGGGTGGCCTGAAGGTCATTCAGGATGGTTCAAGGTGGCCCAAGGGTCATTCATGGTGGGCCAAGGTGGTCCAAGGGGGCCTGAAGGTCCTTCAGGATGGTTCAAGGTGGCCCAATGGTCATCCAAGGTGGCCTGAAGGTCATTTGAGGTGGTCCAAGGTGGTCTAAAGGTCACCCATGGTGGTCCAATGGTCATCCAAGGTGGCCTGAAGGTCCTTCAGGATGGTTCAAGGTGGCCTGAGGGTCATTCGTGGTGGTCCAAGAGTCATTTGAGATGGTCCAAGGTGGTCCTAAGGTGGCCTGAGGGTCATTCATGGTGGGCCCAGGTGGTCCAGGGTCATCCAAGGTGGCCTGAGGGTCATTCAAGATGGTCCAAGGTGGTCCAAAGGTGGTCCAAGGGTCATCCAAGGTGGCCCAAGGGTCATTCATGGTGGCCTGAAGATCATTCAGGATGGTTCAAGGTGGCACAAGGGTCATCCAAGGTGGTCCAAGAGTCATTCGAGATGGTCCAAGGTGGTCCTAAGGTGGCCTGAGGGTCATTCAAGATGGTCCAAGGTGGTCCAAAGGTGGTCCAAGGGTCATTCATGGTGGCCTGAAGGTCCTTCAAGATGGTTCAAGGTGGCCCAAGGGTCATCCAAGGTGGCCTGAAGGTCCTTCGGGATGGTCCAAGGCGGTCTAAAGGTCACCCATGGTGGTCCAAGGTGTTCCAAGGTGGCCTGAAGGTCATTCAAGATGGCCCAAGGTGGTCCAAGGGTCATTCAAGGTGGTCAAGAGTGGCCTGAAGGTCATTTGAGGTGGCCCAAGGGTCATCCAAGGTGGCCTGAAGGTCATTTGAGGTGGTCCAAGGTGGTCTAAAGGTCACCCATGGTGGTCCAAGGTGGTCCAAGGTGGCCTGAAGGTCCTTCAGGATGGTTCAAGGTGGCCTGAGGGTCATTCGTGGTGGTCCAAGAGTCATTTGAGATGGTCCAAGGTGGTCCTAAGGTGGCCTGAGGGTCATTCATGGTGGGCCAAGGTGGCCCAAGGGTCATCCAAGGTGGCCTGAGGGTCATTCAAGATGGTCCAAGGTGGTCCAAAAGGTGGTCCAAGGGTCATCCAAGGTGGCCCAAGGGTCATTCATGGTGGCCTGAAGATCATTCAGGATGGTTCAAGGTGGCCTGAGGGTCATTCGTGGTGGTCCAAGAGTCATTTGAGATGGTCCAAGGTGGTCCTAAGGTGGCCTGAGGGTCATTCAAGATGGTCCAAGGTGGTCCAAAGGTGGTCCAAGGGTCATTCATGGTGGCCTGAAGGTCCTTCAGGATGGTTCAAGGTGGCCCAATGGTCATCCAAGGTGGCCTGAAGGTCCTTCGGGATGGTCCAAGGCGGTCTAAAGGTCACCCATGGTGGTCCAAGGTGTTCCAAGGTGGCCTGAAGGTCATTCAAGATGGCCCAGGAGTCATTTGAGATGGTCCAAGGTGGTCCTAAGGTGGCCTGAGGGTCATTCATGGTGGGCCAAGGTGGCCCAAGGGTCATCCAAGGTGGCCTGAAGGTCATTCAAGATGGCCTAAGGTGGTCCAAGGGTCATTCAAGGTGGTCAAGAGTGGCCTGAAGGTCATTTGAGGTGGCCCAAGGGTCATCCAAGGTGGCCTGAAGGTCATTTGAGGTGGTCCAGGGTGGTCTAAAGGTCAACCATGGTGGTCCAAACTGTTCCAAGGTGGCCTGAAGGTCATTCAAGATGGTCCAAGGTGGTCCAAGGGTCATCCAAGGTGGGTCAGAGTGGTCCAAGGTGACCTGAAGGTCATCCAAGGTGGCTTGAAGGTCATCCACAGTGGTCCAAGGTGGTCCAAGGGTGATCCAAGGTGGTCCAGGGTGGTCCAAGGGTCGTTCAAGATGGTCCAAGGTGGTCTAAAGATCATCCAAGGTGGTCGAGGGTGGTCCAAGGTGGCCTGAAGGTCACCCAGAGCGGTCCAAGGTGGTCCAAGGCTCATTTGGGGTGGTCCAGGGGTCATTCAAGGTGGGCCAGAGTGGTCCAAGGTGGCCTGAAGGTTGTCCAAGGTGGTCCAGGGTGATCCAAGGTGGCCTGAGGGTCATTCATGGTGGGCCCAGGTGGTCCAAGGTGGCCTGAAGGTCATCCAAGATGGTCCAAGGGTCATCCAAGGTGGTCACGAGTGGCCTGAGGGTCATTGGAGGTGGTCCAAGATGGTCCAAGATGGTCCAAGGGTCATCCAAGGTGGGCCCAGAGTGGCCTGAGGGTCATTGGAGGTGGTCCAAGATGGTCCAAGATGGTCCAAGGGTCATCCAAGGTGGGCTGGAGTGCTCCAGCGTGGCCTGAGGTCATTCCAGGAGCTCCAACATGGTGTGAAGGTCATCCAGGGTGGTCCAGGGTGGCCTGAGGGTCATTCCAGGTGGCCTGAGGGTCATTCCAGGAGGTCCAACATGGTCTCAAGGTCATCCAAGGTGGTCCAAGGTGGTCCAGGGTGGCCTGAGGGTCATTCCAGGTGCTCCAGGGATCATTCATGGTGGGCCAACAGTTTGTCCAAGGTTGCTTGAAGGTCATCCAGGATGGTCCAAGGTGGTCTGAAGGTCATCCAGGATGGTCCAAGGTGGTCTGAAGATCATCCAAGGTGGTCCAAGGTGCTCCGAGGGTCATCCGAGGTGGCCCGGAGTGCTCCAAGGGTCGTTTGTGGTGGTCCAAGGTGGTCCAGAGGTCATCAGGGGTGGGTCAAGGTGGCCTGAAGGTCCTTCAGGGTGCTCCAAGGGTCATCCATGGTGGTCCAAGGGTGGCCTGAAGGTCCTTCAGGGTGCTCCAAGGGTCATTGGAGATGGTCCAGGGTGGCCTGAAGGTCCTTCAGGGTGCTCCAAGGTTGTCCAAGGGTCACCTGGCGTTGTCCAGCGTGGCCTGAGGGTCGTTCGTGGTGGGCCAGGGTGGCCTGAGGGTCCCTCCAGGAGGTCCAAGGGTCATCCATGGTGGTCCAAGGTGGTCTGAGGGTCCCTCCAGGAGGTCCAAGGGTCATCCATGGTGGGCCAGGGTGGCCTGAGGGTCCCTCCAGGTGCTCCAGGGTGGCCCAGGAGTTGTCCAGCACTGACCGAGCTCCATCCAACGCTGTCCAGGGTGGTCCAAGGTCCATCCAAGGTGGTCCAAGGTCCATCCGAGGTGCTCCAAGGTCCATCCGAGGTGCTCCAGGGGTTGTCCAGGGTGGCCCGAGGAGATCCAAGGTGCTCCAAGGTCCATCCAAGGTGGCCCAAGGTGGTTGAAGGTCCTGCCAATGTGTCCCAAGGTGGCCCAAGCTCCATCCAAGGTCCATCCAAGGTGGCCCAAGGTGCTTGAAGGACCATCTAAGGTTCTCCAAGGTGGCCCCAGGTCCATCCAAGGTGCTCCAAGGTCCATCCAGGGTGCTCCAAGGTGGCCCCAGGGTCCATCCAAGGTTCTCCAAGGTGGCCCCGGGTCCATCCAAGGTTCTCCAAGGTGGCCCCAGGGTCCATCCAAGGTTCTCCAAGGTCCACCCAAGGTTCTCCAAGGTGGCCCCGGGTCCATTCAGGGTTCTCCAAGGTGGTCCCAGGTCCATCCAAGGTTCTCCAAGGTGGTTGAAGGTCCATCCAAGGTTCTCCAAAGTCTATCCCAGGAGATCCAAGGTGGCCCCAGGTCCACCCAAGGTTCTCCAAGGTGGCCCCGGGTCCACCCAAGGTTCTCCAAGGTGGCCCCAGGTCCACCCAAGGTTCTCCAAGGTGGCCCCAGGTCCATCTCAGGAGATCCAAGGTGGCCCCAGGGTCCGTCCAAGGTTCTCCAAGGTGGTTGAAGGTCCATCCAAGGTCCACCCAAGGTTCTCCAAGGTGGCCCCGGGTCCATCCAAGGCCACCAAGCTCCACCCCAGGAGCTCCAGAGGCCACCAGAAACCACCTGAGGCCACCAGAAGCTCCTCAGAGCCCTCCAGACCCCAAAAACCCCAAAAATTCCCAAAAACACCCAAAATTTCCTCAAAAATCCTAAAAAAATTCCCAAAAATTCCCAAAATTCCCCAAAAAATTCCCAAAAAACCCCAAAATTCACCCAAAAATTCCCCAAATTCTGCCCCCAAAGCACTTCCGGGGTGGGGGAGGGGCCTTGGACCTTCCCAGCCCCCAAATTTGGGCTTTTCCCGCCAAAAAAATTGGGGGATTTTGGGAAAATTTGGGGGGAAAATTTGAAATTTTTGGGAAAATTTTGGAATTTTTGGGAAATTTTGGAATTTTGGGGGAAAATTTTGGAATTTTGGGGGGGATTTTGGGGATTTTGGGGGCGGCGCTGGAATTTCCAAGGTACCACCGGGAGCTCCCGGCTCCTCCGAGCACTTTAAGACGCCCCCAGGAGAGAAAAATCCCAAAAATTTAAAAATTCAAAATGAAAAAATTAAAAAATTAAAATTCAAAAAGGTTTCAAATTTGGAATTTTGGGATTTAGGGAAAAATATGGAAAAATGCAAAAAAAAAAAAATCAGTTTTTTTTCCACAAAAACTTCAGGCTTTCTTCACAAAAATTCAAAATTTTCCCTCCCAAAAAATCAATTTATTTTTAAAAAATCAGATTTTCCCCAAAAAAATTCAGGGTTGTTTTTTTTTTTCTGCAAAAATTCACATTTTCCCCCCAAAAAACGCAATTTTGGTCACACAAAAAATGGCATTTTTTACAAAAAAAATTCGATTTTTTCCCCCAAAAATTCAGGCTTTCCCCTCTCCCCACCAAAAAAATCAAATTTTCCCCAAAATTTCATTTTTTTTCTCAATAGAATTCAAGTTTTTCCGCAAAAAATTCAAATTTTTTCCCCTATATGATTCAATTTTTTCACAAAAAACCCAAAATTTCTGCAGAATTTCAAATTTTTTACAAAAAAGTTTCCCCCCCAAAAAATCAATTTCTTTCTCCCCCAAAAATTAACTTTTTTCCCCCCAAAATTCAGATTATCTCCCAAAAAATTCAGGTTTTTTTCCTAAAACAAGTCAATTTTGTCTCATAAAATTCAAATTTTTTACCAAAAATATTTATTTCAAAAAAAACCTCGATTTTTTTTTTCTAACCTGGCTTTTCAATTCATTTTTTCCCCAAAAAATTAATTTTTTTTTAACAAAAAAGGGTTTGTTTCCCATAAAAAATCTGATTTTTTTCACTGGAATTTTTTGGGGAAATTTTGGGGACTTGGGACCCAAAAAAAAGTGAAAAAATTTCAACCAAAATTTCATTTTTCCCCCAAAAATTCGTTTTTTCCCCATGAAAAATCCGATTTTTCAGCTGTTATTTTTGGGGGAATTTTGGTGAATTTCAACCCCCAAAAAAGTGGAAAAATTTGGGAAAAAATTTCCAAACTTGCCCCTTCCAAAATTGTAAAAAATCACATTTTTCATCTGGAATTTTTGGGGGATTTTGACCCAAAAAAAAAGTGGAAAAAATACAAAAAAATTCAAAAATTTTTCCCCCAAAATTTGGATTTTTTTTTCTTAAAAATTTGATTTTTCACCTGGAATTTTTGGGTGAATTTTGGGGGATTTTGATACAAAAAATTGGGGGAAAAAATGCAACAAAAATTCAAATTTTTTGTGTAAAAATTTTGGAGTTTTTCCCCTAAAAAAAAAATCCGAATTTTCCATTTTAGGTTTTTTTCCCCATTTTTATTTATGGGATAATCCCTAAAAAATGATAAAAAATTAAAATTACAATTTAAATTTAAATTAAATTTAAATTTTGGAGCCACCTTAATTTATTAATTAATAAAAATTATTTTAAATATTCAAAATTTTTACCAAAATTCCCGGAATTTTTTGCTGTAAAAATTTGGAATTTTGAGGAGATTTTTGGGGTGAAAAATCCTAAAAAAAAAAAAAAATCGGGATTTTTGCAGAATTTTTTTTATTTTTTGGGGGGAATTTTCGCAGAAATTTTTGGATTTTTTGGGGAATTTTTTGGGGATTTTGTGGGAATTTTTGGGATTTTTCCCGGAATTTTTTCGGGATTTGATGCATGAGGAAAAGCCCCAGGAAATGGCAGAAAAAAAGATGGAAAAAAGAGGAAAAAAAAGGAAAAAAAAAGATTAAAAAAATGAAAATAATTGAGAATAAAACGAGGAGGCTGCGGAGTTTTTATTGGGAAATGGGGATTAATTGGGGGTTAATTAATTGGGGGTTTTAATTGGGAATTAATTGGGATTTTGGGGTTGGAAATTGGGATTTTTAATTAGATTTAATTGGGGTTTAATTTGGATTGAATTGCAATACATTTGGGATTTAATTGGGATTTTATTCGGGTTTTATTGGGATTTAATTGGGGTTAAATTGGGAATTTGAGGTTGGAAAATTGGGGTTTAATTGGGAATTAATTGGGAATTAATTGAGATTTTCAATTGGAAATCGGGATGGGAAAATTGGGATTTAATTAGGAATTAATTGGGATTTAATTAGGAATTAATTTCGATTAAACTGATATTTAATTGGCATTGAATTTAGATTTTTAAATTGGGAATTCTGGGTTGGAAACTTGGTATTTAATTGGGATTTATTTGGGAATTAATTTGGATTTAATTGGGATTTAATTTGGAATTAGGGTTGGAAAAACTGGGATTAGATTGGGATTTAATTAATTGGGATTTAATTGGGATTGGACTAGGTTTGAATTGGGATTTGATTGGGAATTTGGGGTTTGAAAATTGGGGTTTAATTGGGATTTAATTAATTGCGATTTAATTGGGAATTGGGTTTGGATTTAATTGGGGTTTAATTGGGGTCTAATTGGGATTCAATTAATTGGGATTTAATTGGGATTGCCCTGGGACGCCTCCCCTTCCCCACGCCCAGACCACGCCCCCAACCCTCATTAATATTCATGAGCACGCCCCATTGGCATTACACCTCCCACCCAAAATGGCGGCTCACGGCCCCGCCCCTTCCCCACACCCTCTTGATTCCCATTGGCTGAGCCAGCTGTCAATCATCCCCCAAACCCTGCGCTCTGATTGGTCAGCGCCAAAACGCCAATTTGCCCTTTTTTGGGCTGTGGGAGGGGCCAGAGGAGGCCACGCCTCCTTGTCCAAGCCAAGGAGCTCTCTGATTGGCTGGAGTATTAAGCCACGCCCACAATAAAGCCACGCCCCCTGGGGGGAATTTGGGGAAATTCCAGCCGGAATTTTGGGGAAACTTTGGAAGAATTTGGGGAATTTTAGCCAGAATTTGGGGAATTCTGTGAGAAATTTTCAGCTAATTTTGGGATAATTTGGAGAGAAATTTTGGGATCATCTTGGGAATTTTTGGAATCCTGGAAGGAGTTTTGGGATCATTATGGGAATTTAAAAAAGACACGAAAACAGCGAATTTTGGGCCATTTTTTTGGCGATTTTCTTGCCATTTTTTCCCCAAAAAAGCGGGAAAAGCTCCAGGATTTTTGGGAATTTTCAGGAATTTGGGGAATTTTTCGGGAATTTTCCCCTCAGAGCTCGTCCAGCCCATCATCCCTACAACTTTATTCTCATTTTTATCCCAAAAAAAGACACGAAAAAAGCGAATTTGGGGCCATTTTTTTGGCGATTTTCTTGCCATTTTTTCCCCAAAAAAGCGGGAAAAGCTCCAGGATTTTTGGGAATTTTGGGGAATTTGGGGAATTTTGGGGGAATTTCCCCTCAGAGCTCGTCCAGGCCGTCGTCCTCGGGCGGGAAGTCGCCGGCCGTGACGTGCTGGGGCCGCACGAAGGCCCCGAATTTGGGGGGGACACTCGAAATAACGGCGGCCGTCCACGCTGCGGGGAGGTGATAAGAGATAAGGGGAGATAAGGGAGAGAGATAAGAGAGAGAAAAAAAAAAAAAAAACCCTTCCAAAGCCCTCCAGGATCCCCCCAAATCCCTTCAGAATCCCCCAAAACCCCTCCAGAACCGCTCAAAACTTCTCCAGGAGCCCCAAAATCCCCACAAAATCCCTTCAGGACGCCCCAAATCCCCCCCAAATTCTCCCCAGGACTCCTCCAGAACCCCAAAATCCCCCCAAACTCCCCAAAATCCCCCCCAAAACCCCCAAAATCCCCCACAAAAACCTCAAAAATCCCCCCCAAAACCCCCCAAAATTCACCCGAAATCCATCCAGAACCTCTCAAAACCCCCCAAAAACCCATCCAGTATCCCCTAAAATCCCCAAAAAACGCCCCCAAATCCCCCCAAACCCCTCCAGAATCCCCCAAACCCCTCCAGGACCTCGCAAAACTTCTCCAGGAGCCTCAAAATCCCCACAAAACCCCTCCAGGACCCCCTAAAACTCACCAAAACCCCCCAAATCCCCCTGAGATCCATCCAGAACCTCTCAAAACCCCCCAAAAAACCCCTCCAGGATCCCCCTAAAATCCCAAAAACGCCCCCAAATCCCCCCAAACCCCTCCAGGCTCCCCCAAACCCCTCCAGGATCCCCCAAACCCCTCCAGAACCCCCCAAAGCCCTCCAGGATCGCCCCAAATCCCTTCAGAATCCCCAAAACCCCTCCAGAACCGCTCAAAACTTCTCCAGGAGCCTCAAAATCCCCCAAAACCCCTCTGGGATGCCCCAAATCCCCCCCAAATTCTCCCCAGGACTCCTCCAGAACCCCCTAAATCCCCCCAAAATCCCCAAAACCGCCCAAAAAATCCCAAAATCCCCCTGAAATCCATCCAGAACCTCTCAAAACCCCCCCAAAAATCCCCCCAAACCCCCCCAGGACCCCCCAACGTTCCCCTAAACCCATTTAGGAGCCCCCAAAATCCCCCCAAACCCCTCCAGGACCCTCCAAAATCCCCCCAAACCCCTCCAGGACCCCCCAAAATCCCCCCAAAACCCTTCAGGAGCCCCCAAAATCCTCCTGAAACCCCTCCATGACCCCCAAAATGCCCCAAAACCCTCCAGGAGCCCCCAGTGTCCCCCTAAACCCATTCAGGAGCCCCCAAAATCCTCCCAAAATGCCCCCAAAACCCTTCAGGACCCCCCAAAATCCTCCTGAAACCCATCCAGGAGCCCCCAAAATGTCCCCAAAACCCTCCAGGAGCCCCCAACGTCCCCCTAAACCCATTCAGGACCCCCCAAAATGCCCCCCAAAACCCTTCAGGACCCCCCAAATCCTCCTGAAACCCCTCCAGGACCCCCCAAAATCCTCCTGAAACCCCTCCAGGACCCCCCAACGTCCCCCTAAACGCATTCAGGAGCCCCCAAAACCCCCCAGGACCCCTCCTCACCTTCCATCGTGCTTGCCCAGCGGTTCATCGTAGCGCACCCCCACCCAAATCCCCGGCTTAAAATCCGTCTCACCTTGGGCGGAAAGAGAGGAAAAAAAAACCACCAAAAAAACCGTGAAAAAACCCACAAAAAACCCGCAAAAAAGGTGACAAAAAGGTGACAAAGAGGTGACAAAGAGGTGACCAAGAGGTGACCGAGAGGCGACACGCACCCACGAAGGCGATGGCGCCCCTCCGGCAGGGCTGCCCCGGCACCCGCACCTCGCAGCGCGCCCCGAGCGGGAGCGCGGCCGCCGCCGCCGCCTCGCGGTCCCGGCGCTGCTCCCGCTGCCGCTGCCGCTCCTGCTCGCGCTGCCCGTCCCAGCGGCCCCACGAGCGCTGCCGCAGGAACGAGCGCACCGACTCTGCGGGGACACCAGGGGACATCAGCGGTGGCACCCTGGGGACACCGTGGTCCCAGTCCCGGTATTGTTCCCATTCCCGGTCCTGTTCCCATTCCCGGTTCTGATCCCATTCCCGGTTCTATTCCCATTCCCATTCCTGGTCCCAGCGGCCCCACGAGCGCTGCCGCAGGAACGAGCGCACCGACTCTGCGGGGACACCAGAGTGACCAGGGGACATCAGGGGTGCCACTCTGGGGGCACCATGGCCCCAGTCCCGTTCGTGTCCCAGTCCCGGTTCTGATCCCGGTCCCGGTTCTGATCCCATTCCCATTCCCGGTCCCAGCGGCCCCACGAGCGCTGCCGCAGGAACGAGCGCACCGACTCTGCGGGGACACCGCGGGACATCAGGGGTGGCACTCTGGGGACACCGTGGTCCCAGTCCCGTTCGTGTCCCAGTCCTGGTATTGTTCCCATTCCCGGTTCTGATCCCATTCCTGGTTCTATTCCCATTCCCATTCCCGGTCCCAGCAGCCCCAGGGACTCTGCGGGGACACCGCGGGGACATCAGGGGTGGCACTCTGGGCACACGCTGGTCCCAGTCCCGGTCCTGATCCCATTCCCGGTCCTGCTCCCATTCCCAGTTCTGATCCCATTCCTGGTCCCGTTCCGGGTCCCAGCAGCCCCAGGAGCGCAGGGACTCTGCGGGGACACCACGGGACATCAGCGGTGGCACTTTGGGGACAGGGACACGCTGGTCCCAGTCCCGTTCCTGTCCCAGTCCCGGTTCTGATCCCGATCCCGGTTCTGTTCCTATTCCTGATCCCAATCCCATTCCCATTCCCGGTCCCAGCGGCCCCACGAGCGCTGCCGCAGGAACGAGCGCACCGACTCTGCGGGGACACCAGGGGACATCAGGGGTGGCACCCTGGGGACACCGTGGCCCCAGTCCCGTTCGTGTCCCGGTCCCGGTTCTGATCCCATTCCTGGTTCTATTCCCACTCCTGTTCCTGGTCCCAGCGGCCCCACGAGCGCTGCCGCAGGAACGAGCGCACCGACTCTGCGGGGACACCAGGGGACATCAGCGGTGCCACTCTGGGGACACCATGGTCCCAGTCCCGTTCGTGTCCCAGTCCCGGTTCTGATCCCATTCCTGGTTCTGATCCCATTCCCATTCCCGGTCCCAGCAGCCCCAGGAGCTCAGGGACACCGCGGGACATCAGGGGTGGCACTCTGGGGACACCATGGTCCCAGTCCCGTTCGTGTCCCAGTCCCGGTCCTGATCCCGGTCCCGGTTCTGTTCCTATTCCCGGTCCCATTCCCGGTCCCAGCAGCCCCAGGAGCGCAGGGACTCTGCGGGGACACCACGGGGACATCAGCGGTGGCACTTTGGGGACAGGGACACGCTGGTCCCAGTCCCGTTCGTGTCCCAGTCCCGTTCCTGTCCCAGTCCCGGTCCTGATCCCGATCCCGGTTCTGTTCCTATTCCCGATCCCAATCCCATTCCCATTCCCGGTCCCAGCGGCTCCACGAGCGCTGCCGCAGGAACGAGCGCACCGACTCTGCGGGGACACCGCGGGACATCAGGGGGTGGCACTTTGGGGACACCATGGTCCCAGTCCCGTTCGTGTCCCAGTCCCGGTCCTGATCCCGGTCCCGGTTCTGATCCCATTCCTGGTTCTATTCCCATTCCCATTCCCGGTCCCAGCGGCCCCACGAGCGCTGCCGCAGGAACGAGCGCACCGACTCTGCGGGGACACCAGGGGACATCAGCGGTGCCACTCTGGGGACACCGTGGTCCCAGTCCCGTTCGTGTCCCAGTCCCGGTTCTGATCCCATTCCTGGTTCTGATCCCATTCCCATTCCCGGTCCCAGCAGCCCCAGGAGCTCAGGGACACCGCGGGGACATCAGGGGGTGGCACTTTGGGGACACCATGGCCCCAGTCCCGTTCGTGTCCCAGTCCCATTCGTGTCCCAGTCCCAGTCCCGTTCCTGATCCCGGTTCTGTTCCCATTCCTGATCCCAATCCCAGCCCCATTCCCGGTCCCGGCAGCCCCAGGAGCGCAGGGACCCTGTGGGGACACCCAGGGGACATCAGGGGTGGCACTTTGGGGACAGGGACCCTGTGGGGACACCCAGGGGACACCCAGGGGTGGCACTTTGGGGACAGGGACTCTGCAGGGACACCCAGGGGACACCAGGGGTGGCACTTTGGGGACAGGGACTCCCTGGGGACACCCAGGGGACACCCAGGGGTGGCACTCTGGGGACAGGGACTCTGTGGGGACACCCAGGGGACACCCAGGGGTGGCACTCTGGGGACAGGGACCCTGTGGGGACACCCAGGGGACACCCAGGGGACACCCAGGGGTGGCACTTTGGGGACAGGGACCCTGTGGAGACACCCAGGGGACACCAGGGGACACCCAGGGGTGGCACTTTGGGGACAGGGACCCTGTGGAGACACCCAGGGGACACCCAGGGGTGGCACTTTGGGGACAGGGACCCTGTGGGGACACCCAGGGGACACCGGGGGTGGCACTTTGGGGACAGGGACCCTGTGGAGACACCCAGGGGACACCCAGGGGTGGCACTTTGGGGACAGGGACCCTGTGGGGACACCCAGGGGACACCGGGGGTGGCACTTTGGGGACAGGGACCCTGTGGGGACACCCAGGGGTGGCACTTTGGGGACAGGGACCCTGTGGGGACACCCAGGGGACACCGGGGGTGGCACTTTGGGGACAGGGACCCTGTGGGGACACCCAGGGGACACCGGGGGTGGCACTTTGGGGACAGGGACCCTGTGGGGACACCCAGGGGACACCGGGGGTGGCACTTTGGGGACAGGGACCCTGTGGAGACACCCAGGGGACACCCAGGGGTGGCACTTTGGGGACAGGGACCCTGTGGGGACACCCAGGGGACACCGGGGGTGGCACTTTGGGGACAGGGACCCTGTGGGGACACCCAGGGGTGGCACTTTGGGGACAGGGACCCTGTGGGGACACCCAGGGGACACCGGGGGTGGCACTTTGGGGACAGGGATGCGCCGCCCTCTTGTCACAGTCGCTCTCGGCCATCTTGGACTCGGTGACCTTGGATCGTGTCCCCAACAGCTCCAATGTCCCCAATGTCCCAACCCCTCAATGTCCCCAGTGTCCCCAACACCTCCAATGTCCCCAACACCCTCAATGTCCCCAATATCCCAAACATCTTCAACGTCCCCAATGTCCCCAAACCCCGATGTCCCCAAACATCTCCAATGTCCCCAATGTCCCCAACACTTCCAGCATCCTCAATGTCCCCAACACCTCCAATGTCCCCAAACCCCGATGTCCCCAAACATCTCCAATATCTCCAACACCTCCGTTGTCCCCAATGTCCTCAATGTCCTCGACATCCCCAATGTCCCCAAACATCTCAAATGCCACCGATGTCCTCAACATCCCCAACCCCTCCAATGTCCCCGATGTCCCCACCATCCTCTCAATGTCCCCAAATGTCCCCAACGTCCCCAGTGTCCCCAACCCCTCCAATGTCCCCAAATGTCTCCAACGTCCCCAATGTCCCCAACCCTTCCAATGTCCTCGACGCCCTCAATGACCCCAACACCTCCACTGCCCCCAATGTCCCCAATGTCCCCAGTGTCCCCAATGTCCCCAATGTCCCGAATACCTCCAGTGTCCCCAATGTCCCCAATGTCCCCAGTGTCCCCAGTGTCCCCAGTGTCCCCCAATGTCCCCATTGTCCCCAATATCCCCATTGTCCCCAATGTCCCCAACGTCTCCATTGTCCCCAACTTCCCCATTGTCTCCAACGTCCCTATTGTCCCCAATGTCCCCATTGTCCTCAACTTCCCCATTGTCCCCAAGGTCCCCAGTGTCCCCAATGTCCCCGATGTCCCCATTGTCCCCAATATCCCCATTGTCCCCAATGTCCCCAATCCCCCAATGTCCCCCCAATGTCCCCAACTTCCCCATTGTCCCCAAGGTCCCCATTGTCCCCAATGTCCCCAATGCCCTCAATGTCCCCAATGTCCCCAATATCCCATTGTCCCCCAAGGTCCCCAATGTCCCCAGTGTCCCCCAATGCCCCCAGGGTCCCCCAACATCCCCAACCCCCCCAGTGTCCCCGATGTCCCCAGTGTCCCCAAACCCTCAATGCCCCCAATGTCCTCAATGTCCCTGATGTCCCCAACCCCCCCAGTGTCCCCAATGCCCCCAGTGTCCCCCAACGTCCCCAACCCCCCCAAGGTCCCCATTGTCCCCAGTGTCCCCAGTGTCCCCCAACGTGCCCAACCCCCCCAATGTCCCCAATCCCCCAATGCCCCCAGTGTCCCCCAACGTCCCCACCCCCCCGGTGTCCCCGGTGTCCCCAGTGCCACCTGTCCTCTTGTCGTAGTCGCTCTCGGCCATCTCGTACTTGGCCACCTGGGACACGTCCTCGAACTGCCCGGCCCGCGCCCCGCTGCGGTCTGTCACCTGCGGGGTGGCACTGTCACTTAAGGGGTGGCATTGTCACCTGCGGGGTGGCATTGTCACTTAGGGGGTGGCATTGTCACTTAGGGGTGGCACTGTCACTTAGGGGGTGGCATTGTCACTTAGGGGTGGCACTGTCACTTAGGGGGTGGCACTGTCACCTGCGGGGTGGCATTGTCACCTGCAGGGGTGGCACTGTCACTTAGGGGGTGGCACTGTCACTTAGGGGTGGCACTGTCACTTAGGGGGTGGCACTGTCACCTGCGGGGTGGCACTGTCACTTAGGGGTGGCATTGTCACTTAGGGGGTGGCACTGTCACCTGCGGGGTGGCACTGTCACTTAGGGGGTGGCACTGTCACTTAGGGGGTGGCACTGTCACTTAGGGGTGGCACTGTCACCTGCAGGGTGGCATTGTCACCTGCGGGGGTGGCATTGTCACTTAGGGGGTGGCACTGTCACCTGGGGGGTGGCACTGTCACTTAGGGGGTGGCATTGTCACTTAGGGGGTGGCACTGTCACTTAGGGGGTGGCACTGTCACTTAAGGGGTGGCACTGTCACTTAGGGGGTGGCACTGTCACTTAAGGGGTGGCATTGTCACTTAGGGGGTGGCACTGTCACTTAGGGGGTGGCACTGTCACTTAGGGGGTGGCATTGTCACTTAGGGGGTGGCACTGTCACTTAGGGGGTGGCACTGTCACTTACGGGTGGCATTGTCACCTGCGGGGTGGCACTGTCACTTAGGGGGTGGCATTGTCACTTAGGGGGTGGCACTGTCACCTGCGGGGTGGCACTGTCACTTAGGGGGTGGCACTGTCACTTAGGGGGTGGCACTGTCACCTGCGGGGTGGCACTGTCACTTAGGGGGTGGCACTGTCACTTATGGGGTGGCATTGTCACCTGCGGGGTGGCATTGTCACTTAAGGGGTGGCATTGTCACTTAGGGGGTGGCACTGTCACTTAGGGGTGGCATTGTCACTTAGGGGGTGGCACTGTCACTTAGGGGGTGGCACTGTCACCTGCGGGGTGGCATTGTCACTTAGGGGGTGGCACTGTCACCTGCGGGGTGGCACTGTCACTTAGGGGTGGCATTGTCACTTAGGGGGTGGCACTGTCACTTAGGGGGTGGCACTGTCACTTATGGGGTGGCACTGTCACTTAAGGGGTGGCATTGTCACCTGCGGGGGTGGCACTGTCACCTGCGGGGGTGGCACTGTCACTTAGGGGGTGGCACTGTCACCTGCGGGGTGGCACTGTCACTTAGGGGGTGGCACTGTCACCTGCGGGGGTGGCACTGTCACCTGCGGGGGTGGCACTGTCACTCAATGGTGCCGCCCCCACCCCGGGGACACCGGCAGGGGACACAAGGGGACACGGTGACACCGGGAGAGGACACGGAGGTGACACGCACGTGCACGCGGCACCGTCGGTGACACCGGGAGGGGACAGGGAGGGGACACGGTGACACAGTCACACGGTGACACCGGGAGAGGACAGGGACGGGACACGGTGACACGGAGGTGACACAGAGATGACACAGGGGTGACACGCACGTGCACACGGCAGCCGTCGGTGACACTGGGAGGTGACAGGGACGGGACACGGTGACACAGAAGTGACACGGTGACATGGTGACACAGGGGTGACACGCACGTGCACGCGGCAGCCGTTGGTGACACTGGGAGGTGACACAGTGACACCGGGAGGGGACAGGGAGGGGACACGGTGACACAGAGGTGACACAGAGGTGACACGGTGACACAGAGATGACACGGAGGTGACACGCACGTGCACGCGGCAGCCGTCGGTGACACCATGAGGGGACAGGGATAGGACACGGGGACAGGGAGGTCACACGGTGACACAGAGGTGACACAGTGACACAGAGGTGACACAGAGGTGACACAGAGGTGACACGCACGTGCACGCGGCAGCCGTCGGTGACACCATGAGGGGACAGAGGGGACACAGAGGTGACACGGTGACACGGGGGTGACCCGGTGACACGCACGTGCACACGGCAGCCGTCGGTGACACTGGGAGGTGACAGGGAGGGGACAGGGAGGTGACACGGAGGTGACACACGGGTGACACGGAGGTGACATGCACGTGCACGTGGCAGCCGTCGGTGACACCATGAGGGGACAGGGATAGGACACGGGGACAAGGAGGTCACACGGTGACACAGAGGTGACACAGTGACACGGAGGTGACACGGAGGTGACACGGTGACACAGAGGTGACACGCACGTGCACGCGGCAGCCGTCGGTGACACCATGAGGGGACAGGGATAGGACACGGGAACAGGGAGGTCACACGGAGGTGACACGGTGACACGGAGGTGACACGCACGTGCACGCGGCAGCCGTCGGTGACACCATGAGGAGACAGGGATAGGACATGGGGACAGGGAGGTCACACGGTGACACAGAGGTGACACAGTGACACAGAGGTGACACAGAGGTGACACGGAGGTGACACACGGGTGACACGGAGGTGACACGCACGTGCAGGCGGCAGCCGTCGGTGACGGGGTAGGAGCCCAGCAGGGCCTCGTCGCTGTCCAGGCTCCCCAGGGGCTCGTCCTCGGCCCCAAAGAGCTCCAGCTCCATGCACGACGCCGGGGAGCCCACCACCAGCTCCAGCTTGCACTGCCGGGGACAAAGGGGACACTGAGAGTGGCACTGGGGACACTGGGGACACTGGGGACACTGGGGTGGCACTGGGGACACTGGAGATGGCACTGGGGGTGTCACAGTTTGGTGTCCCCAAGGGTTTGTCACTGGCTCCAGCTCCATGCACGACGCCGGGGAGCCCACCACCAGCTCCAGCTTGCACTGCCGGGGACAAAGGGGACATTGGGGACACTGGGGGTGGCACTGGGGACACTGGGGGTGGCACTGGGGGTGTCACAGTTTGGTGTCCCCAAGGGTTTGTCACTGGCTCCAGCTCCATGCAGGACATGGGGACACCACCACCAGCTCCAGCTGGCACTGCCGGGGACATTGGGGACACTGAGAGTGGCATTGGGGACACTGGGGACACTGGGGGTGGCACTGGGGGTGACACTGGGGGTGTCACAGTTTGGTGTCCCCAAGGGTTTGTCACCAGCTCCAGCTCCATGCACGACGCCGGGGAGCCACCACCAGCTCCAGCTTGCACTGCCGGGGACATGGGGGACACTGGAGATGGCATTGGGGACATGGGGGACACTGGGGACACTGGAGATGGCACTGGGGGTGTCACAGTTTGGTGTCCCCAAGGGTTTGTCACCGGCTCCAGCTCCATGCAGGACATGGGGACACCACCACCAGCTCCAGCTGGCACTGCCGGGGACATTGGGGACATTGGGGACACTGGGGGTGGCATTGGGGACACTGGAAATGGCACTGGGGGTGGCATTGGGGACACTGGGGACACTGGGGGTGGCATTGGGAGTGTCCCAGTAACTCCCAGTTTGCACCGGAGGGGACACAGCGGAATCCCAGTGGTCCCAGTTTGGGATTTGGGGGTTCCTGGTTTGGGGTTGGGGTCTCTGTTTGGGGTTTGTGGTTCCCAGTTTGTGGTTCCCAGTTTGGGGCTGGGGTCCCAGTTTGGGATTTGGGGGTTCCTGGTTTGGGGTTTGGGGTTCCCAGTTTGGGGTTGGGGTCCCAGTTTGGGATTTGGGGGTTACTGGTTTGTGGTTTGTGGTTCCCAGTTTGTGGTTCCCAGTTTGGGGCTGGGGTCCCAGTTTGGGACTCAGGGGTTCCTGGTTTGGGGTTGGGGTCTCTGTTTGTGGTTTGTGGTTCCCAGTTTGTGGTTCCCAGTTTGGGGCTGGGGTCCCAGTTTGGCATTTGGGGTTTCCCGTCCTGCTTTGGGGGTTCCTGCCTCCCATTCCCTCCCTCCTGGTTCCCATTCCCCCCTTCTGCTCCCATTGTCCCGTTCCCGCTCTCCTGGCCCCGTTCCCGTTATCTCGGTCCAGTCCCGTTATCCCAGTCCCATTCCCGTCCTCCCAATCCCGTTATCCCGGCCCAGTTCCCGTTACCCCAGTCCCAGTCCCGTTATCCCAGTCCCATTCCCATTTTCCCAATCCCGTTATCCCTGCCCAGCTCCCGTTATCCCAGTCCCAGTCCCGTTCTCCCAGTCCCGTTTGCACTGCCCTGGTTCCCGTTATCCCAGTCCCATTCCCGTCCTCCCAATCCCGTTATCCCTGCCCAGTTCCCGTTCTCCAGTCCCAGTCCCGTTATCCCTGCCCAGTTCCCGTTCTCCCAGTCCCATTCCCGTTCTCCCAGTCCCGTTTGCACTGCCCTGGTTCCCGTTATCCCAGCCCAATTTCCGTTATCCCAGTCCCGTTATCCCAGTCCCATTCCCGTTCTCCCAATCCCGTTATCCCTGCCCAGTTCCCGTTATCCCAATCCCATTCCCGTCCTCCCAATCCCATTATCCCTGCCCAGTTCCCGTTCTCCCGGCCCAGTTCCTTTATCCCAGTCCCGTTCCCACTGCCCTGGTTCCCGTTATCCCTGCCCAGTTCCAATTCTCCCAGTCCCGTTATCCCTGCCCAGTTCCCGTTCTCCCAGTCCCGTTCCCACTGCCCTGGTTCCCGTTATCCCAGTCCCGTTATCCCTGCCCAGTTCCCGTTATCCCAGTCCCGTTCCCATTCTCCCAGTCCCATCATCCCTGCCCAGTTCCCGTTCTCCCAGTCCCATTCCCACCGCCCTGGTTCCCGTTATCCCAGTGCCATTCCCGTTCTCCCAGTCCCACCATCCCTGCCCAGTTCCCGTTATCCCAGTCCCATTCCCGTTCTCCCAGTTCCCGTTATCCCGGCCCAGTTCCCGTTATCCCGGCCCCATTCCCGTTCTCCCAGTTCCCGTTATCCCGGCCCCATTCCCGTTATCCCTGCCCAGTTCCTTTATCCCAGTCCCATTCCATTCTCCCATTCCGTTCTCCCAGTCCCGTTATCCCTGCCCAGTTCCCGTTATCCCAGTCCCATTCCCGTTCTCCCAGTTCTCGTTATCCCGGCCCAGTTCCCGTTATCCCGGCCCCATTCCCATTACCCCGGTCCCACTCCCACCCTCCCGGTCCCAGTTCCCGTTCTCCCATTCTCCCGCTCTCCCAATCCCATTCCCATTATCCCAATCCAATTCCCGTTATCTCGGTCCAATTCCCATTATCCCGATCCTGCTCCCGTTATCCTGGTCCAATTCCCATTATCCCGGTCCCGTTCCCGTTATCCCGGTCCCATCCCCATTATCCCGGTCCCGTTATCCCGGTCCCGTTCCCATTATCCCAGTTCCGTTCCCGTTATCCCGGTCCCAGTCCCATTCCCACTGTCCCGTTCCCATTATCGGTCTGGTTCCCATTCTCCCGGTCCCATTCCCACTATCCCGATCCAATCCCCGTTCTCCCAATCCCATTCCCATTATCGCGGTCCCGGTCCCGTTATGCCGGTCCCATTCTCCCATTATCCCGGTCCCATTCTCCCTTATCCCGCTCCGGTACCTTCAGCTCGGCGATGGTGAGCGCAGGCGAGAAGCGTTTACAGGCACGGAAAGCGTTCAGGGAGCTGCTCACCGCCAGCCACACCGGGCCCGGCGCGGTCCCGCTGCCGTTCATGGCTCCGGTACCGACCGGGCCCTGCCGGTACCGCCCCACCGGAACCGAACCGGGAGCCCCGGACACGCCCAGGCTCCTCCGGCAGCTCCCCGAGCCCCTCCGGGAGCCTCAGGGAGCCTCCGGGAGCCTCCGGTTCTCCCGGACCGGGAGCCCCGAACGGTTCCGGGCCCGCCCGAACCGGAGCCGCTTCTGGAACCTTCACGGGCCGCCACAGCCGGGACCGGTGAGGGAGCGGCCAATCAGAGCTTGCGGGTGCGATCACGTGATAGAAACTGACCAATAGCGATCGAGAAAAGGCGGGACTAATAGAAAATTACCCAAAATTACGCATAAAGGGCGGGATAAATGAGGGTTGACCAATAGGAAGAGAGAAAGGGTGGGGGAAATAGAAGCTTAGCCAATAAGAAGGCGGGTAGGGCGCGTCTAAGAGTGAAAGGACCAATAAAATAAAGAATGGGCGGGGCACACAGGATTGGCCAATAGAAATAAGGCATATGAGGGTCTAAGGGAGTGGCGACCAATGAGAAACTGGAAAGTGAGTGATTGACAGGTGGTTTGACCAATGGGATGAGGGAGGAAGCGGAGAGGGGCGTGTCCGCGCAGCCATGGACGGGGACGGCGCGTACGAGCCGGGCTTCGTGGGAATCCGCTTCTGCCAGGAATGGTGAGGGAAAACAGCGGGAGAACACCGGGAAAACAGCGGGAATGCGGGGGGAAAACAGCGGGAATGCGGGGGGAAAACAGCGGGAATGCGGGGGGAAAACAGCGGGAATGCGGGGGGAAAACACCGGGAATGCGGGGGGGAAAACAGCGGGAATGCGCCGGGGATGCACCGGGAGAGGCGGGGGGGCAGGCGGGGTGCAGCGGGGAATGGCGGGAATCGTGAGGGGAGCACCGGCAGTCGTGAGGGGAAAACGGAGAACTGTGAGGGGGAAACGGAGAATTGTGAGGGGGAAATGTCGGAAATTGTGAAGAGAAACTTGGGAATTGTGAGGGGGAAACATCGGGAATTGTGAGGGAGAAACTTGGGAATTTTGAGGGGAAAACGGCGGGAATGGTGAAGGGGGAAACATCGGGAGTTGTGAAGGGGAAAATTTGGGAATTTGGAGGGGAAAAATACAGGGAATTGTGAGGGGTAAAATATCGGGAATTGCGAAGGAGAAACTGGGAATTGTGAGGGGGGGAAACATCAGAAATTGTGAGGGAAAAGGATCGGGAGTTTTGAGGGGGAAAATTGGGAATTGTGAGGGGGAAAATTGGGAATTGTGAGGGGA
>NW_026948510.1:265314-324901 GCF_035770615.1 Melospiza melodia melodia
TATTTTGGGGAATTTTGGTTTTTTTTCTGGGATTTTTGGGGTTTTTTGATGGGTTCTAATGGGAATTTTGGAGGTTTTTTATGTGGGAATTTTGGGGTTTTTTAATGGGAATTTTGGGGTTTTTCATGGGATTTTTGGGGGGTTTTTTAATGGGAATTTTGGGGTTTTTCATGGGATTTTTGGGGTGTTTTTTTGGGGGAATTTTGGGGTTTATTTGGAATTTTGGGGTTTATTTGGGAATTCCGGGAGCCCCCCCAGCCCCGGCTCGGAGTCGCTGCTGCTGCGCCGCATCGAGGAGCAGATCCAGAGGTTGGGGGGGATCTGGAAATTGGGGAATTTTTGGGCGTTTTTAATGGGAATTTTGGGGTTTTTTGTGGGAATTTTGGGGGAATTTGGGGTTTTTTTTATGGAATTTTTGGGAGTTTTTGTGGGAATTTTGTGGTTTTTTAATGGGAATTTTGGTTTTTTTTTAATGGGATTTTTGGGGTTTTTTTAATGGGAATTTTGAGTTTTTTTAGGGGGATTTTTGGGGTTTTCTTTTCTGGGAATTTTGGGGGGTTTTTTTCTGGGAATTTTGGGGGTTTTTTGTGGGAATTTGTGGATTTTTGGGGAATTTTGGGGGGTTTATGTGTGGGAAAGTTGGGGGTTTTTTATGGGATTTTTGGGGGGTTTTTTATGGGGTTTTTTGTGGGAATTTTGGGGGGTGTAGTTTTGTGGGGTTTTTTTCTCGTTTGGTTTGTTTTGGTTTGTTTTTTTTTTCATTTTTTTTCTTTTTTTTCCCTATTTTTCCCTTTTTTTCCCTTTTTTTGGGCTTTTCCCCCCAGGAACGCCGGGAAGGAGCCGCGGGCCGGGCTCAGCCCCTCCCCCCCCGAGGATGACAGCGATGAGGAAGAGGAGCCGGAGAGCCCCTCCCCCACCCCCCGCAGGAGGGGAAAGGTCCCACCCAAAATCCGGAATTGGGGGGATTTGGGGAATTTTGGGGCGTTTGGGAGGATTTTTAAGGAATTTTGGGAGGGGTTGTATGGGATTTTTGGTGGGGTTTGGGAGAATTTTTTGGGGATTTTGGGGCAATTTTGGGGCATTTTGAGGGGATTCGGGGAGGATTTTTAATGAATTTTGGGGAATTTTGTGGGATTTTTGGGGGATTTGGGAGAATTTTTAAGGAATTTTGGGGGATTTTTGTGGGATTTGGGAGAATTTTTAAGAATTTTTGGGAATTTTGTGGAATTTTTTGGTGGGGTTTGGGAGGATTTTTAAGGAATTTTGGGGGATTTTGTGGGATTTTGGTGGGGTTTGGGAGGATTTTTCGGGGTTTTGGGGGGATTTTTAGGGGATATTGAGGGGATTTTAGGGGTTTGGGAGGATTTTAAGGAATTTTGGGGCAATTTTGGGGGATTTTGAGGGGATTCGGGGAGGATTTTTAATGAATTTTGGGGGATTTTTATGGATTTTTGGTGGGTTTGGGAGATTTTTAGGGATTTTTGGGGGACTTTTAGGGGATTTTGTGGGATTTTTGGTGGGGTTTGGGAGGATTTTTAAGGAATTTTTGGAATTTTGTGGAATTTTTTGGTGGGGTTTGGGAGGATTTTTAAGGAATTTTGGGGGATTTTGTGGATTTTTGGGGGATTTGGGAGGATTTTTAAGGAATTTTGGGGGATTTTGTGGGATTTTTGGTGGGGTTTGGGAGATTTTTAGGGATTTTTGGGGGACTTTTGGGGGATTTTGTGGGATTTTTGGTGGGGTTTGGGAGGATTTTTAAGGAATTTTTGGGATTTTTGTGGGATTTGGGAGGATTTTTAAGGAATTTTTGGGAATTTTGTGGAATTTTTTGGTGGGGTTTGGGAGGATTTTTAAGGAATTTTGGGGGATTTTATGGATTTTTGGTGGGGTTTGGGAGGATTTTTAAGGAATTTTGGGGATTTTGTGGGATTTTTGGTGGGGTTTGGGAGAATTTTTTGGGGATTTTGGGGCAATTTTGGGGATTTTGGTGGGATTCGGGGAGGATTTTTAATGAATTTTGGGGATTTTTATGGGATTTTTGGTGGGGTTTGGGAGGATTTTTAAGGAATTTTTGGGAATTTTGTGGAATTTTTTGGTGGGTTTGGGAGGATTTTTAATGAATTTTGGGGGATTTTTATGGGATTTTTGGTGGGGTTTGGGAGGATTTTTAAGGAATTTTGGGGAATTTTTTTGATTTTTGGGGGATTTGGGAGGATTTTTAAGGAATTTTGGGGGATTTTTGTGGATTTTTGGTGGGGTTTGGGAGGATTTTTAAGGAATTTTGGAGGATTTTTAGAGAATTTTGGGGATTTGGGAGCATTTTAGGGAGATTTTTTTTGAGTTTTTCCCCGTTTTTGTCCCTCTGTGTCCCCAGGGTGTCCCCAAGGTCCCCGAGGAGGAGGAGGAGGACGATGAAGATGAGGAGGACTCGGAGGACGCCCTGGGGGAGTTCGACTTCCTGGGGACACCCGGGGACAGCCGGGGTGAGGACACCTGGGACACCTGGGGACACCTTGGGGACACCTTGGGGACACTTTGGGGACATCTGGGGACATCTGGGGACACCTGGGGACATCTGGGACACCTGGGGACACCTGGGGACACTTTGGGGACACTTTGGGGACACTTTGGGGACACCTGGGACACCTGGGGACACCTGGGGACACCTTGGGGACACCTGGGGACATCAGAGACACCAGGGGTGAGCTCAGGGGACATTTGGGACACCTGGGGACACTTTGGGGACACCTTGGGGACATTTGGGGACACCTGGGGACACCTTGGGGACACCTGGGGACACCTTGGGGACGTTTGGGGACACCTGGGGACATCAGAGACACCTTGGGGACACCTGGGGACACCTGGGGACACCTTGGGGACACCTGGGGACACTCTGGGGACACTCTGGGGACACTTTGGGGACATTTGGGGACATCTGGGGACACCTTGGGGACATTTGGGGCCACTTTGGGGACATTTGGGGACACTTTGGGGACACCTTGGGGACATTTGGGGATACCTTGGGGACACCTTGGGGACATCAGGGGTGGGGACAGGGACACCTTGGGGACACCTTGGGACATTTGGGGACATCTGGGGACACCTGGGGACACCTTGGGGACACCTGGGGACACTTTGGGGACACCTTGGGGACGTTTGGGGACATCTGGGGACACCTTGGGGACATTTGGGGACACTTTGGGGACATTTGGGGACATTTGGGGCCACCTGGGGACACCTTGGGGACATTTGGAGACATCTGGGGACATTTGGGGACACTTTGGGGACATTTGGGGACACCTTGGGGACATCTGGGGTGAGGACACCTGGGGACACCTTGGGGACACCTTGGAACACCTTGGGGACACTTTGGGGACACCTTGGGGACACCTTGGGGACACCTTGGGACATTTGGGGACATCTGGGGACACCTGGGGACTTTGGGGACACCTGGGGACACCTTGGGGACATTTGGGGACACCTTGGGGACATTTGGGGATACCTTGGGGACACCTTGGGGACACCTGGGGACATCAGGGGTGAGCTTGGAGAGATTTGGGGACATTTGGGGACACCTGGGGACATTGGGGACACTTTGGGGACACCTGGGGACACCTTGGGGACATTTGGGGACACCTTGGGGACATTTGGGGATACCTTGGGGACACCTGGGGAACACCTGGGGACAATCAGAGGTGGGTCTGGGGACACCTTGGGGACATCTGGGGACATCAGGGGTGAGCTTGGAGAGATTTGGGGACATTTGGGGACACCTGGGGACACCTTGGGGATATTTGGGGACATTTGGGGACGTTTGGGGACACCTGGGGGACATTTGGGGACATCAGAGACACCTTGGGGACATTTGGGGACACTTTGGGGACATCAGAGGTGAGGTCAGAGACACCTTGGGGACACTTTGGGGACATTTGGGGACACGCGCTGTCCCCATTGTCACAGAGAGCCACCGGTGCCACCTGCGGGACGGGGACCTGGGGCCACCGCGGCCACCGCGGCCACCTGAGGGTGAGGACACGTCTGTCACCTGTGTCACTGTCACCTGTGTGTCACCACTGTCACCTGTGTGTCACTGTCTGTCACCTGTGTGTCACCACTGTCACCTGTGTGTCACTGTCACCTGTGTCATTGTCACCTGTGTCACCACTGTCATCTGTGTGTCACCTCAGTGTCACCTGTGTGTCACTGTCTGTCACCTGTCACCTGTGTGTCACTTGTGTGTCACCTCAGTGTCACTGTCACCTGTGTGTCACTGTCACCTGTGTCATTGTCACCTGTGTCACCACTGTCACCTGTGTGTCACCTCAGTGTCACCTGTGTGTCACTGTCACCTGTGTGTCACTGTCTGTCACCTGTCACCTGTGTGTCACTTGTGTGTCACCTGTGTCACCACTGTCACCTGTGTGTCACCTGTGTCACTGTCACCTGTGTGTCACCTGTGTGTCACCTCAGTGTCACCTGTGTCACCTGGGGGGTCCCTGTGTCCCCAAGGCCACCCCGCTGTCCCTGTCCCCTCTGTCCCCAAGGCCACCCTGACGTCCCCTCTGTCCCCAGGGTCCCTGGGTGTCCCCAAAGCCACCCTGATGTCATTGTCCCCACTGTCCCCACTGTCCCCAGGGCCACCCTGCTGTCCCCACTGTCCCCATTGTCCCCATTGTCTCCTGGGTGTCCCCAAGGCCACCCCAGTGTCATTGTCCCCTCTGTCCCCAGGGTGTCCCCATTGTCCCCAAAGCCACCCCAGTGTCCCTGTCCCCATTGTCCCCAGGGTCCCCGGGTGTCCCCAAAGCCACCCTGGTGTCCCCATTGTCCCCTGTGTCCCCAGGGTGTCCCCATTGTCCCCAGGACCACCAGAGTGTCACTGTCCCCATTGTCCCCTCTGTCCCCAGGGTGCCCGGGTGTCCCCAATGTCACCCCGGTGTCCCCTCTGTCCCCATTGTCCCCAGGGTGTCCCCAAAGCCACCCCAGTGACATTGTCCCCTGTGTCCCCAGGATGTCCCCATTGTCCCCACTGTCCCCAGGGTCCCCGGGTGTCCCCACTGTCCCCAATGTCACACCAGTGTCATTGTCCCCACTGTCCCCAGGGTCCCTGGGTGTCCCCAATGTCACCCCAGTGTCACTGTCCCCTCTGTGCCCATTGTCCCCATCGTCCCCTGGGTGTCCCCAAAGCCACCCCAGTGTCATTGTCCCCATTGTCCCCTGTGTCCCCAGGATGTCCCCATTGTCCCCAGGACCACCACAGTGTCACTGTCTCCTCTGTCCCCAGGGTGTCCCCATTGTCCCCAAAGCCACCCCAGTGTCCCTGTCCCCATTGTCCCCAGGGTGCCCGGGTGTCCCCAATGTCCCCAATGTCCCCAGTGTCACCCTGGTGTCCCCAATGTCCCCATTGTCCCCAATGTCCCCTCTGTCCCCAGGGTGCCCGGGTGTCCCCAATGTCCCCCATTGTCCCCACTGTCCCCAATGTCCCCACTGTCCCCAATGTCCCCTCTGTCCCCAATGCCACCCCGGTGTCCCCTCTGTCCCCAGGGTGCCCGGCTGTGTCCCCGGCCGGGGCGCTGGCCCTGCACGGCCTCGGGGACCTGGCGGAGCTGACGGTGACAAACGACAACGACGGCGGAGACGTGAGTGCCACCCGTGCCACCCGCGCCACCCGTGCCACCTCTGAGTGTCACCAGTGCCACCTCTGAGTGTCCCCAGTGTCCCCAGTGCCACCTGTGAATGTCCCCAGTGCCACCAGTGCCACCTCTGAGTGTCCCCAGTGTCCCCAGTGCCACCTGTGAATGTCCCCAGTGCCACCCGTGCCACCTCTGAGTGTCCCCAGTGCCACCTCTGAGTGTCCCCAGTGTCCCCAGTGCCACCTGTGCCTGTCCCCAGTGCCACCCGTGCCACCTCTGAGTGTCCCCAGTGCCACCTCTGAGTGTCCCCAGTGTCCCCAGTGCCACCTGTGAATGTCCCCAGTGCCACCAGTGCCACCTCTGAGTGTCCCCTGTGCCACCTGTGCCTGTCCCCAGTGTCCCCAGTGCCACCTCGGAGTGTCCCCAGTGCCACCTGTGCCACCTCTGAGTGTCCCCAAATGCCACCGTGTCCCAGTGTCCCCAAATGCCACCGTGTCCCAGTGTCCCCACATGTCCCCAAATGCCACCATATCCCAATGTCCCCAAATGCCACCACGTCCCAATGTCCCCAAGTGCCACCATGTCCCGATATCCCCAAATGCCACCGTGTCCCAGTGTCCCCAGGTGCGGTCGCTGTCCCTGCGGCACAACTGGAGCTGTCCCCAATGTCCCCAAATGCCACCGTGTCCCAGTGTCCCCAAGGGCCACCCCCGTGTCCCCCCAGGTGCCGTCGCTGTCCCCGCGGTGCAGCTGGAGCTGTCCCCAAATGCCACCATGTCCCAATGTCCCCAAGTGCCACCATGTCCCAGTGTCCCCAAGGGCCACCATGTCCCAATGTCCCCAAACGCCACCATGTCCCAGTGTCCCCACATGTCCCCAAATGCCACCATATCCCAATGTCCCCAAATGCCACCGTGTCCCAGTGTCCCAGAGTGTCCCCAAGTGTCCCCACATGTCCCCAAATGCCACCATGTCCCAATGTCCCCAAGTGCCACCATGTCCCAGTGTCCCCACATGTCCCCAAATGCCACCATATCCCAATGTCCCCAAATGCCACCATGTCCCAGTGTCCCCAAATGCCACCATATCCCAATGTCCCCAAATGCCACCATGTCCCAGTGTCCCAGAATGTCCCCAAGTGTCCCCACGTCCCCAAACGCCACCATATCCCAGTGTCCCCAAGTGCCACCGTGTCCCAGTGTCCCCACGTGTCCCCAAGTGCCACCCGTGTGCGTGTCCCCCGCAGGTGCGGTCGCTGTCCCCGCGGCTGACGCTGCGCAGCCACTTTGACGCCGTGCGGGCGCTGGCCTTTGTCCCCGGGCACGCGGCGCTGGTCACGGCCTCCGAGGACGCCACGCTCAAGCTCTGGGACCTGCAGAGGCCGCTCGGCCCCAGGAAGTGCGTGACGCGGTGACAATGCGGGTGACAATGCGGGTGACAATGCGGGTGGCAGTGCCTTTGTCACCCTTTGTCACCGTTCGTCACCGGCTCTGTCGCCGTTGTCCCCTCAGGAGCGCGGCGCTGGACGTGGAGCCGGTGTACGCCTTCCGCGGGCACAGGTGGGCGCTTTGTCACCTCAGTGTCACCTCAGTGTCACCTCAGTGTCACCTCATTGTCACCTCAGTGTCACCTCATTGTCACCTCATTGTCACCTCTGTGTGTTCTCTGTGTCACCTCAGTGTCACCTCATTGTCACCTCTGTGTGTTCTCTGTGTCACCTCATTGTCACCTCATTGTCACCTCGGTGTCACCTCATTGTCACCTCATTGTCACCTCAGTGTTACCTCATTGTCACCTCTGTGAGTTCTCATTGTCACCTCATTGTCACCTCGGTGTCACCTCATTGTCACCTCATTGTCATCTCGGTGTGTTCTCATTGTCACCTCAGTGTCACCTCATTGTCACCTCATTGTCATCTCGGTGTGTTCTCAGTGTCACGTCATTGTCACCTCAGTGTTACCTCATTGTCACCTCATTGTCACCTCAGTGTCACCTCTGTGTGTTCTCAGTGTCACCTCGGTGTCACCTCATTGTCACCTCATTGTCACCTCTGTGAGTTCTCAGTGTCACCTCGGTGTCACCTCAGTGTCACCTTGTCGTCACCTCGGTGTCACCTCAGTGTCACCTCATTGTCACCTCTGTGTGTTCTCTGTGTCACCTCATTGTCACCTCATTGTCACCTCATTGTCACCTCTGTGTTCTCATTGTCACCTCACTGTCACCTCGGTGTCACCTCATTGTCACCTCTGTGTGTTCTCAGTGTCACCTCGGTGTCACCTCAGTGTCACCTCATTGTCACCTCGTCGTCACCTCGGTGTCACCTCATTGTCTCCTCATTGTCACCTCGATGTCATCTCTGTGTGTTCACAGTGTCACCTTCATTGTCACCTCGTTGTCACCTCATTGTCACCTCATTGTCACCTCTGTGTGTTCTCAGTGTCACCTCATTGTCACCTCTGTGTATTCTCTGTGTCACCTTATTGTCACCTCGTTGTCACCTTTGTTGTCACGTTGGTGGTTGTGGATTTATTCTGGTTTTTTTGTCACTTTGTCACCTCAGTGTCACCTTCATTGCCACATCTGTGTCACCTCAGTGTCACCTCAGTGTCACATCAGTGTCAGCTCAGTGTCGCCTCAGTGTCGCCTTCATTGTCACCTCAGTGTCACCTTCATTGCCACATCTGTGTCACCTCAGCGTCACCTTCATTGTCACCTCAGCGTCACCTCAGTGTCACATCTGTGTGTTGTCAGTGTCACCTTCGTTGTCACATCAGTGTCACCTCAGTGTCACCTTCGTTGTCACGTTGGTGGTTGTGGCTTTATTCTGTTTTTTTGTCACCTCTTTGTCACCTCGGTGTCACCCCCATCATCACCTGCTTGTCGCCCCATTGTCACCTGGCTGTGATTGTGTCGGGACTTTTTGTCACTTTGTCACTGTCCCAGGGGCCCGCGGTGGCGGTGGCAGCGGTGACATTGGTGACACCAATGACACTGGTGACCCCGGTGTGGTTTCTGTCCCCGTGCAGGGGCCCGGTGCTGGCGGTGACAGGGACACAGGTGACATTGGTGACATTGGTGACATTTCTGTCCCTCAGGGCCCCCGTGCTGGCAGTGGTAGCAGGTGACACTGGTGCCATTGGTGACACCATTGTCATTTCTGTCCCCCAGGGGCTCGGTGCTGGCAGTGACAGTGACACAGCAGGTGACACTGGTGACATTGGTGACACTGGTGACATTGGTGACATTGGTGACCCCGGTGTGGTTTCTGTCCCTCAGGGGCCCGGTGCTGGCAGTGACGGTGACACAGGAGGTGACACAGGTGACACTGGTGACATTGGTGACACTGGTGTCATTTCTGTCCCTCAGGGGCCCGGTGCTGGCAGTGACAGTTACACTGGTGGCAGCAGGTGACATTGGTGACATTGGTGACACTGGTGTCATTTCTGTCCCTCAGGGCCCCCGTGCAGGCAGTGACAGTGACACAGGTGACACTGGTGACACGGGTGACACTGGTGACACTGGTGACACTGGTGACACCGGTGTGGTTTCTGTCCCTCAGGGGCCCCCGTGCTGGCAGTGACAGTGACACAGGTGGCAGCAGGTGACACTGGTGACACTGGTGTCATTTCTGTCCCTCAGGGCCCCCATGCAGGCAGTGACAGTTACACAGGTGACACTGGTGACATTGGTGGCACTGGTGTCATTTCTGTCCCTCAAGGCCCCCGTGCAGGCAGTGACAGTTACACTGGTGACACTGGTGACACTGGTGACACTGGTGACACCGGTGTCATTTCTGTCCCTCAGGGGTCCCCGTGCTGGCAGTGACAGTGACACAGGTGGCAGCAGGTGACATTGGTGACACAGGTGACACTGGTGACCCCGGTGTGGTTTCTGTCCCTCAGGGGCCCGGTGCTGGCGGTGGCGGGTGGCGCCGGGTGACACGGGAGGTGACGCGGGTGACATCGGTGTCACCGGGCTGTGCTGCAGCGCCGGCGTGGACGCGCGGATTCGCTGCTGGCGCCTCCCGGGGCTGGACAGCGACCCCTACGACGGCTACGGTGGGTGGGGACACCGGGGACACCTGGGGACATTGAGGGGACACTGGGGACAGTGGGGACACTGGGGACACTGGGGACACCTGAGGACACTGGGGACACTGGGGACAGTGGGGACACTGGGGACACCTGGGGACAGTGGGGACACTGGGGACACCTGGGGACACTGGGGACACCGGGGACACCTGGGGACATTGAGGGGACACTGGGGACAGTGGGGACACTGGGGACATTGGGGACACTGGGGACACTTGGGGACACTGGGGACACTGGGGATATTGGGGACACCGGGGACACCTGAGGACATTGAGGGGACACTGGGGACAGTGGGGACACTGGGGACAGTGGGGACACTTGGGACACTGGGGACACTGGGGACAGTGGGGACACCTGGGGACACTTGGGGACACTGGGGACAGTGGGGACACTGGGGACACTGGGGACACTGGGGACATTGGGGACACTGGGGACACTGGGGACACTGGGGACATTGGGGGGACATTGGGGACACTGGGGACAGTGGGGACACCTGGGGACACTGGGGACATTGGGGGGACATTGGGGACATCGGGGACACTGGGGACACCTGGGGATACTGGGGGGATTGGGGACACCGGGGACACTTGGGGACATCGGGGACACTGGGGACACTTGGGGACAGTGGGGACATTGGGGACATTGGGGATACTGGGGACAGTGGGGACATTGGGGACACTTGGGGACATTTGGGACACTGGGGACAGTGGGGACATCAGGGACATTGGGGACAGTGGGGACACTTGGGGACACTGGGGACACTGGGGACACTGGGGACACTTGGGGACACTGGGGACAGTGGGGACACTGGGGACACTTGGGGACATTTGGGACACTGGGGACATTGGGGACACTGGGGACATTGGGGACATCAGGGACACTGGGGACACCTGGGGACACTTGGGGACATTGGGGACATTGGGGACATCAGGGATACCTGGGGATATTGGGGACACTTAGGGACATTGGGGACAGTGGGGACACTTAGGGACATTGGGGACACATGGGCACATTGGGGACACTGGGGACATTGGGGACACCTGGGACACTTGGGGACATTAGGGACATTGGGGACATTAAGGACATTGAGGACACTGGGGATACTGGGGACATTGAGGACACTTGGGGACATTGGGGACATTGGGGGACATTGAGGACATTGGGGACATTGGGGACATTTGCGACATTGGGGACACTTGGGGACACCTGTGGATATTGGGGTGTGGTGGCACTTGGGGACATTGGGGACACCTGGGGATGTGGGGACATTTGGGGACACCCGGGGATTTTGGGGGTGTGGTGGCACTTGGGGACACCAAGGTTGGGGACACTGGGGACGTCTGGGTTGTGGTGGCACTTGGGGACATCAGGGATGTCGGGAGATATTGGGGGTGTGGTGGCACTTGGGGACATCGGGGACATTGGGGGTGTGCTGGCACCTGGGGACACTTGGGGACGTCGGGGCTGGTGTTGCACTCGGGGACATTGGGGACATCAGGGATATTGGGGATATTGGGCTATGGTGGCACTCGGGGACATTGAGGACATCGGGGGTGTGGTGGCACTTGGGGACACGGGGACACCTGGGGATATTAGGGACACTTGGAGACATGGGGGCACTGGGGTGTGGTGGCACCCGGGGACATCGGGACAGTGCTGTCCCCACTGTCCCCAATCCCCCCAGTGTCCCCAGTGTCCCCTGGATGTCCCCAATGTCCCCAGTGTCCCCTGGATGTCCCCAGTGTCCCCAACACCCCAATGTCCCCAGTGTCCCCAATGTCCCCGCTGTCCCCAATGTCCCCAACACCCCCAAAGTCCCCAATGTCCCCCCAATGTCCCCAATGTCCCCAATGTCCCCAATCCCCCCAATGTCCCCAACACCCCCAAAGTTCCCAATGTCCCCAATGTCCCCAGTGTCCCCAGTGTCCCCAGTGTCCCCTCATTGTCCCCAATGTCCCCAATGTCCTCAATGTCCCCAATGTCCCCTGGATGTCCCCAGTGTCCCCTCACTGTCCCCAATGTCCCCACTGTCCCCAATCCCCCCGATGTCCCCAGTGTCCCCAATGTCCCCAACACCCCTGATGTCCCCGATGTCCCCATTGTCCCCACTGTCCCCTGGCTGTCCCCAGACCCGCGGGTGCTCCGGGGCTTCCTCGATGGCCACAGTGGCACTTGGGGACATGGGGACAATGCCACCCCAGTGTCCCCAGTGTCCCCAACTCCTCCAAAGTCCCCAATGCCCCCAATATCCCCAGTGTCCCCAGTGTCCTCAATGTCCCCCATGTCCCCAGTGTCCCCTCATTGTCCCCACTGTCCCCAGTGTCCCCAATGTCCCCAACACCCCTTATGTCCCCAATGTCCCCAGTGTCCCCTCACTGTCCCCTGGCTGTCCCCAATGTCCCCTCATTGTCCCCAGTGTCCCCAGTGTCCCCTCACTGTCCCCAATGTCCCCAATGTCCCCAATGTCCCCAATGTCCCTGGTGTCCCCAATCCCCCCAGTGTCCCCAATCCCCCCAATGTCCCCAGTGTCCCCAGTGTCCCTGGTGTCCCCAGTGTCACCTCACTGTCCCTAATGTCCCCAGTGTCCCCAATGTCCCCAGTGTCCCCACTGTCCCCTCACTGTCCCCTCACTGTCCCCAATATCCCCAATCCCCCCAGTGTCCCCTCACTGTCCCCAATGTCCCCAATATCCCCAATCCCCCCAATGTCCCCAATGTCCCCAGTGTCCCCAATGTCCCCAGTGTCCCCACTGTCCCCTCACTGTCCCCTCACTGTCCCCAATATCCCCAATCCCCCCAGTGTCCCCAGTGTCCCCCCAGTGTCCCCTCAGTGTCCCCAGTGTCCCCCCAGTGTCCCCTCACTGTCCCCAGTGTCCCCAATATCCCCAATCCCCCCAATATCCCCAATCCCCCCAGTGTCCCCCCAATGTCCCCAGTGTCCCCCCAGTGTCCCCTCAGTGTCCCCAGTGTCCCCTCAGTGTCCCCTCCCTGTCCCCAGACCCGCGCGTGCTCCGGGGCTTCCTGGACGGTCACTCTGACGCCGTCTGGGCGCTGGCCTTCGATGTCACCGGGCGTCACCTGGCGTCGTGCTCGGCCGACGGCACCGTGCGCCTCTGGGACCCGCGCGGCGGGGACGGCAGCGCCGCCGGCCGGGGGGGCACCGTCGCGGGCACCTGCCTGAGCGTGCTCGACGGGCACCAAGGTGAGCGCCGGGGACGCACCTGGGGGGACGCACCTGCGCAGGTGTCACACCTGTCCCCGTGTCAGATCACGGTGTCCCCACCTCGGTGGCGTTTGTGTCACACCTGCACAGGTGTCACATCTGTCTCTCACATGTTTCAGATCACGGTGTCCCCACCTCGGTGGCGTTTGTGTCACACCTGTCCCTCACCTGTCCCCACACCTGTCCCCTCACCTGTTCCTCACCTGTTTCAGATCACGGTGTCCCCACGTCGGTGGCGTTTGTGTCACACCTGTCCCTCCCCTGTCCCCACACCTGTCCCTCACCTGTTCCTCACCTGTTTCAGATCACGGTGTCCCCACCTCGGTGGCGTTTGTGTCACACCTGTCCCTCACCTGTCCCCTCACCTGTTTGAGATCACGGTGTCCCCACATCAGTGCCATTTGTCCCTGTGTCACACCTGTCCCCTCACCTGTCTCCATTTCAGATCACGGTGTCCCCACCTCGGTGGCGTTTGTGTCACACCTGTCCCTCACCTGTCCCCACACCTGTCCCTCACCTGTTCCTCACCTGTGTCAGATCACGGTGTCCCCACCTCGGTGGCGTTTGTGTCGCACCTGTCCCTCACCTGTCCCCTCACCTGTTGAGATCACGGTGTCCCCACGTCGGTGGCCTTTGTCCCTTCCCAGCTGTGTCACACCTGCACAGGTGTCACACCTGTCTCTGACCTGTTCCTCACCTGTTTCAGATCACAGTGTCCCCACATCGGTGGCCTTGGTGTCACACCTGTCCCTCACCTGTCCTCTCACCTGTTGGTTTCAGATCACGGTGTCCCCACGTCGGTGGCATTTGTGTCACACCTGCACAGGTGTCACACCTGTCCCTCACCTGTTTCAGATCACGGTGTCCCCACGTCGGTGGCGTTTGTGTCACACCTGTCCCTCACCTGTTGGTTTCAGATCACGGTGTCCTCACATCGGTGGCCTTTGTCCCCAGCTGTGTCACACCTGCGCAGGTGTCACACCTGTCTCTCACCTGTCCCCGTTTCAGATCACGGTGTCCCCACATCGGTGGCGTTTGTGTCACACCTGCACAGGTGTCACACCTGTTCCTGTTTCAGATCACGGTGTCCCCACCTCAGTGGCGTTTGTGTCACACCTGCACAGGTGTCACACCTGTCTCACCTGTCTCCATTTCAGATCACGGTGTCCCCACATCAGTGGCCTTTGTCCCCAGTGTCACACCTGTCCCTCACCTGTCCCTCACCTGTTCCTCACCTGTTGGTTTCAGATCACGGTGTCCCCACCTCGGTGGCCTTTGTCCCCAGCTGTGTCACACCTGTCCCTCACCTGTCTCACCTGTCCCTGTTTCAGATCACGGTGTCCCCACCTCGGTGGCCTTTGTCCCCAGCTGTGTCACACCTGCACAGGTGTCACACCTGTCCCTCACCTGTTGGTTTCAGATCACGGTGTCCCCACCTCGGTGGCCTTTGTCCCCAGCTGTGTCACACCTGTCCCTCACCTGTCCCTCACCTGTTGGTTTCAGATCACGGTGTCCCCACCTCGGTGGCCTTTGTCCCCAGCTGTGTCACACCTGCACAGGTGTCACACCTGTCCCTCACCTGTTGGTTTCAGATCACGGTGTCCCCACCTCGGTGGCCTTTGTCCCCTCCCAGCCCGCCCAGCTCGTGGCCGGGTTCCGCTCCGGTGCCACCGTCCTCTACGACCTCGAGGCCACCAAGGCCACGCTGGTGTCCCCAAACGGCGGTGAGTGACACCCCCCCCATGTCCCCAATGTCCCCAAGGGTCACCTGGGATCACCTGAACCCCCCCCATGTCCCCAAGGGCCACCTGAACCCACTCAATGTCCCCAAGGGTCACCTGGGATCACCTGAACCCCCCCCATGTCCCCAAGGGCCACCTGAACCCCCCCCATGTCCCCAAGGGCCACCTGGAGCCACCTGAACCCCCCCCCATGTCCCCAAGGGTCACCTGGAGCCACCTGAATGTCCCCAAGGGTCACCTGAGATCACCTGGAGCCACCTGAAGCCCTCAATGTCCCCAAGGGCCACCTGAGATCACCTGAACCCCCCCCATGTCCCCAAGGGTCACCTGAACCCACTCAATGTCCCTGCTGTCCCCTCAGGTGGCCACGCCCAGGTGAACCGGGTGGTCACTCTGAGTGTCCCCAATGTCCCCGCAGGTGGCTGTGCCCAGGTGAACCAGGTGTCCCCAATGTCCCCAGGTGTCCCCAATGTCCCCGTGTCCCGCAGGTGGCCATGCCCAGGTGAACCAGGTGGTCACTCTCAGGTGTCCCCAGTGTCCCCAGATGTCCCCAGTGTCCCCAATGTCCCCGCAGGTGGCCGTGCCCAGGTGAACCAGGTGCTCGCCCACCCCTCAGGTGTCCCCAGGTGTCCCCAATGTCCCCAGGTGTCACTCTCAGGTGTCCCCTCAGGTGCGCAGGTGAACCAGGTGCTCGCCCACCCCTCAGGTGTCCCCACTGTCCCCAATGTCCCCAATGTCCCCAGGTGTCCCCACTGTCCCGAGTGTCCCCAGGTGTCCCCAATGTCCCCAGGTGTCACTCTCAGGTGTCCCCAATGTCCCCAATGTCCCCAATGTCCCCCCAGTGTCCCCATGTCCCTGCTGTCCCCGCAGGTGCGCAGGTGAACCAGGTGCTCGCCCACCCCTCAGGTGTCCCAATGTCCCCAATGTCCCCAGGTGTCCCCAATGTCCCCAGGTGTCACTCTCAGGTGCCCCCAGGTGTCCCCAATGTCCCCAATGTCCCCAGGTGTCCCCAATGTCCCCAGGTGTCACTCTCAGGTGTCCCCTCAGGTGTGCAGGTGAACCAGGTGCTCGCCCACCGCTCAGGTGTCCCAAGGTGTCCCCAGTGTCCCCAGGTGTCCCCAATGTCCCCAGGTGTCACACTCAGGTGTCCCCAATGTCCCCTCAGGTGTCCCCAGTGTCCCCAATGTCCCCAATGTCCCCAGGTGTCTCCAGGTGTCCCCAATGTCCCCAATGCTGTCCCCGCAGGTGCGCAGGTGAACCAGGTGCTCGCCCACCCCTCAGGTGTCCCCAATGTCCCCAATGTCCCCAGGTGTCCCCAATGTCCCCAGGTGTCACTCTCAGGTGCCCCCAGGTGTCCCCAATGTCCCCAATGTCCCCAGGTGTCCCCAATGTCCCCAGGTGTCACTCTCAGGTGTCCCCTCAGGTGCGCAGGTGAACCAGGTGCTCGCCCACCCCTCAGGTGTCCCCAGGTGTCCCCAGGTGTCCCCAATGTCCCCAGGTGTCACTCTCAGGTGTCCCCAATGTCCCCTCAGGTGTCCCCAATGTCCCCAATGTCCCGATGTCCCCAGGTGTCTCCAGGTGTCCCAATGTCCCCAGGTGTCACACTCAGGTGTCCCCAATGTCCCCTCAGGTGTCCCCAATGTCCCCAATGTCCCCGATGTCCCCAGGTGTCTCCAGGTGTCCCCAATGTCCCCTCAGGTGTCCCCAATGTCCCCAATGCTGTCCCCTCAGGTGCGCAGGTGAACCAGGTGCTCGCCCACCCCTCAGGTGTCCCCAATGTCCCCAGGTGTCTCCAGGTGTCCCCAATGTCCCCAGGTGTCACTCTCAGGTGTCCCCAGGTGTCCCCAATGTCCCCAATGTCCCCAGGTGTCCCCAATGTGCCCAGGTGAACCAGGTGTCCCCAATGTCCCCTCAGGTGCGCAGGTGAACCAGGTGCTCGCCCACCCCTCAGGTGTCCCCAGGTGGTCACTCTCAGGTGTCCCCAATGTCCCCAGTGTCCCCAGGTGTCCCCAGGTGTCCCCAGGTGTCACTCTCAGTGTCCCCAATGCCCCACAGGTGCGCAGGTGAACCAGGTGCTCGCCCACCCCTCAGGTGTCCCAAGGTATCCCCAATGTCCCCAGGTGTCACACTCAGGTGTCCCCAATGTCCCCAGGTGTCCCCAGGTGTCCCCAATGTCCCCAGGTGTCCCCAATGTCCCCAGGTGTCTCCAGGTGTCCCCAGGTGTCCCCAGGTGTCACTCTCAGGTGTCCCCTCAGGTGCGCAGGTGAACCAGGTGCTCGCCCACCCCTCAGGTGTCCCAAGGTGTCCCCATGTGTCCCCAATGTCCCCAGGTGTCCCCAGGTGTCCCCAATGTCCCCAGGTGTCACACTCAGGTGTCCCCAATGTCCCCTCAGGTGTCCCCAGTGTCCCCAATGTCCCCAATGTCCCCGATGTCCCCAGGTGTCTCCAGGTGTCCCCAATGTCCCCTCAGGTGTCCCCAATGTCCCCAATGCTGTCCCCAGGTGTCACTCTCAGGTGTCCCCAATGTCCCCATGTCCCTCAGGTGCCCAGGTGAACCAGGTGCTCGCCCACCCCTCAGGTGTCCCCAGTGTCCCCAATGTCCCCCGTGTCCCCAATGCCCCCAATGTCCCCAGGTGTCCCCAGGTGTCCCCAATGTCCCCAGGTGTCCCTCTCAGGTGTCCCCAATGTCCCCCCAGGTGCTCAGGTGAACCAGGTGCTCGCCCACCCCCAGGTGTCCCCAATGTCCCCCATGTCCCCACTGTCCCCAGGTGTCCCCAATGTCCCCAATGTCCCCAGGTGTCCCCAATGTCCCCAATGTCCCCAATGTCCCCAATGTCCCTATCACCCCCTGATGTCCCCAATGTCCCCAATGTCCCCAGGTGTCCCCAATGTCCCCAATGTCCCCAATGCTGTCCCCTCAGGTGCGCAGGTGAACCAGGTGCTCGCCCACCCCTCGCAGCCGCTCGCCATCACAGCCAGCGACGACCGCGCCATCCGCTACCTGGACACCCGCACCGGTGAGGGCTAATTAGGGTAATTAATTAGGGTAATTAGGGTAATTAGGGTAATTAGGGTAATCAGGGGCCGCTACCTGGACACCCGCACCGGTGAGGGCTAATTAGGGTAATTAATTAGGGTAATTAGGGTAATTAGGGGCCGCTACCTGGACACCCGCACCGGTGAGGGCTAATTAGGGTAATTAGGGTAATTAGGGTAATTAGGGGCCGCTACCTGGACACCCGCACCGGTGAGGGCTAATTAGGGTAATTAATTAGGGTAATTAGGGTAATTAGGGGCCGCTACCTGGACACCCGCACCGGTGAGGGCTAATTAGGGTAATTAATTAGGGTAATTAGGGTAATTAGGGGCCGCTACCTGGACACCCGCACCGGTGAGGGCCAATTAGGGTAATTAGGGTAATTAGGATAATTAGGGGCCGCTACCTGGACACCCGCACCGGTGAGGGCTAATTAGGGTAATTAGGGTAATTAGGGTAATTAGGGGCCGCTACCTGGACACCCGCACCGGTGAGGGCTAATTAGGGTAATTAGGGTAATTAGGGTAATTAGGGGCCGCTACCTGGACATCCGCACCGGTGAGGGCTAATTAGGGTAATTAGGGGCCGCTACCTGGACACCCGCACCGGTGAGGGCTAATTAGGGTAATTAATTAGGGTAATTAGGGGCCGCTACCTGGACACCCGCACCGGTGAGGGCCAATTAGGGTAATTAGGGTAATTAGGGGCCGCTACCTGGACACCCGCACCGGTGAGGGCTAATTAGGGTAATTAGGGTAATCAGGGGCCGCTACCTGGACACCCGCACCGGTGAGGGCTAATTAGGGTAATTAGGGTAATTAGGGGCCGCTACCTGGACACCCGCACCGGTGAGGGCTAATTAGGGTAATTAATTAGGGTAATTAGGGGCCGCTACCTGGACACCCGCACCGGTGAGGGCCAATTAGGGTAATTAGGGTAATTAGGGGCCGCTACCTGGACACCCGCACCGGTGAGGGGCTAATTAGGGTAATTAGGGGGGTCATCAGAGCATGCTTGGGGTAATTAGGGTAATAATTACCCGTTAGAGGGTAATTATGGGCTCATTAGGGGATAATTAGGGGGTAATTGGGTGTCATTAGGTGATAGGAGCTATCAGGGGTCATTAGGGTAATTAGGGGGGGATAATTAGGGGGTAATTAGGGTGATGAGGGGGGTCGTTAGGGTAATTAGGGGGTAATTAGAGGGTCATTAGGGTAATTAGGGGGGATAATTAGGGGGTAATTAGGGTGATGAGGGGGGGTCGTTAGGGTAATTAGGGGGTAATTGGGGGCAGTTAGAAGGTCATTAGTGTCATTAGAGGTAATTAGGGTAATGAGGGGGGTCGTTAGGGTAATTAGGGGGTGATTGGGGCCAGTTAGAAGGTCATTAGTGTCATTAGGGTAATTAGATGATAATGAGGGGGGTCGTTAGGGTAATTAGGGGGTAATTGGGGGCAGTTAGAAGGTCATTAGTGTCATTAGAGGTAATTAGGGTAATGAGGGGGGTCGTTAGGGTAATTAGGGGGTGATTTGGGGTAATTAGAGGGTCATTAGGGTCATTAGGGGGTAAGTATGGTAATGAGGGGAGTAATTAGGGCCATTAGGGAATTAGGGGGTCATTAGGAGTAATTAGGGCGTCATTGGGGTAATTAGGGAGTCATTGGGGGTAATTACAGGGTCATTGGGGTAATTAGGTGCAATTAGGGGTCAGATGGGGTCATTAGGGGGTAATTAGGGTAATTAGGTGCAATTAGGGGTCAGATGGGGTCATTAGGGGTAATTGGGGTAATTATTCTGTGCAATTTGGGGTCAGATGGGGTCATTAGGGGGTAATTAGGGTAATTATTCTGTGCAATTAGGGGTCAGATGGGGTCATTAGGGGGTAATTAGGGTAATTAGGTGTAATTAGGGGTCAGATGGGGTCATTAGGGGGTCATTAGGGGGTAATGAGGTGTAATTAGGGGTCAGATGGGGTCCTTGGGGGGTAATTAGGGTAATTATTCTGTGTAATTAGGGGTCAGATGGGGTCATTAGGGGTAATTAGGGTCATTAGGTGCAATTAGGGGTCAGATGGGGTCATTAGGGGTAATTGGGGTCATTAGGTGCAATTAGGGGTCAGATGGGGTCATTCGGGGTAATTGGGGTAATTAGGTGCAATTAGGGGTCAGATAGGGTCATTAGGGGGTAATTAGGGTAATTACGTGCAATTAGGGGTCAGATGGGGTCATTAGGGGTAATTGGGGTAATTATTCTGTGCAATTAGGGGTCAGATGGGGTCATTAAGGGGTCATTAGGGGGTAATTAGGTGCAATTAGGGGTCAGATGGGGTCATTAGGGGGTAATTAGGGTAATTAGGTGCAATTAGGGGTCAGATGGGGTCATTAGGGGTAATGAGGTGCAATTAGGGGTCAGATGGGGTCATTAGGGGGTAATTAGGGTAATTAGGTGCAATTAGGGGTCAGATGGGGTCATTAGGGGGTAATTAGGGTGATTATTGTGTGTAATTAGGGGTCAGATGGGGTCATTAGGGGTAATTGGGGTGATTATTCTGTGTAATTAGGGGTCAGATGGGGTCATTAGGGGTAATTGGGGTGATTATTGTGTGTAATTAGGGGTCAGATGGGGTCATTAGGGGGTAATGAGGTGCAATTAGGGGTCAGATGGGGTCATTAGGGGTAATTGGGGTAATTAGGTGCAATTAGGGGTCAGATGGGGTCATTAGGGGTAATTGGGGTAATTATTGTGTGTAATTAGGGGTCAGATGGGGTCATTAGGGGTAATTGGGGTCATTAGGTGTAATTAGGGGTCAGATGGGGTCATTAGGGGTAATTGGGGTAATTATTGTGTGTAATTAGGGGTCAGATGGGGTCATTGGGGGTAATTAGTGTAATTATTGTGTGCCCCCCCCAGGTGCGCTGGTGCACTCCGTGGTCGCTCACCTGGACGCCGTCACCTGCCTGGCCCTGGACCCCAGCGGAGCCTTCCTGCTGTCCGGCAGTGAGTGACCAATGGGGGACCAACGAGTGACCACTGACCAATGACCGCTGAGTGACCAATGGGTGACCACTGACCGCTGAGTGACCAACGGGTGACCGCTGACCAATGGGTGACCCTGAGTGACCAATGGGTGACCAATGGGTGACCCTGAGTGACCAATGGGTGACCAATGGGTGACCCTGAGTGACCGCTGACCGCTGACCACTGAGTGACCAATGGGTGACCAATGGGTGACCACTGACCACTGAGTGACCAATGGGTGACCAATGAGTGACCCTGAGTGACCCTCAGTGACCAATGGGTGACCCCTGAGTGACCGCTGAGTGACCGCTGACCGCTGAGTGACCGCTGACCACTGAGTGACCGCTGACCGCTGAGTGACCGCTGACCACTGACCGCTGTGACCCTGAGTGACCACTGACCGCTGAGTGACCGCTGACCACTGACCACTGAGTGACCCTGAGTGACCACTGACCACTGATTGACCGCTGACCGCTGAGTGACCGCTGACCACTGACCGCTGAGTGACCCTGAGTGACCACTGACCGCTGACCGCTGAGTGACCGCTGACCACTGACCAATGGGTGACCACTGACCAATGGGTGACCACTGAGTGACCACTGAGTGACCAATGGGTGACCCTGAGTGACCCTCAGTGACCAATGGGTGACCCCTGAGTGACCGCTGACCGCTGAGTGACCGCTGACTGCTGAGTGACCGCTGAGTGACCCTGAGTGACCACTGACCACTGACCGCTGAGTGACCCTGAGTGACCACTGAGTGACCACTGACCACTGGGGGACCACTGAGTGACCACTGAGTGACCACTGAGTGACCACTGAGTGACCACTGACCACCGAGTGACCACTGACCACTGAGTGACCACTGACCAATGGGTGACCACTGAGTGACCACTGACCACTGACCACTGAGTGACCAATGGGGGACCCCCGAGTGACCACTGACCACTGAGTGACCACTGACCACTGACCAATGGGTGACCGCTGAGTGACCCTGAGTGACCACTGACCACTGAGTGACCACTGACCACTGGGGGAACACTGACCACTGAGTGACCACTGACCACTGAGTGACCACTGGCCACTGACCACTGAGTGACCAATGGGGGACCACTGACCACTGACCACTGAGAGACCACTGACCACTGAGTGACCACTGACCATTGAGTGACCACTGAGTGACCGATGGGGGACCAATGGGGGGCCACTGAGTGACCCTGAGTGACCACTGACCACTGAGTGACCACTGACCACTGACCAATGGGTGACCACTGAGTGACCAATGGGGGACCCCTGAGTGACCACTGACCAATGAGTGACCAGTGAGTGACCCTGAGTGACCGATGGGGGACCGATGGGTGCTGAGTGACCACTGAGTGACCAATGGGTGACCGATGGGTGCTGAGTGACCAATGGGTGACCAGTAACCAATGAGTGACCGATGGGTGACAATGAGTGACCACTGAGTGACCAATGAGTACTGAGTGACGAATGAATGACCAATGAGTGACCACTGAGTGACCACTGAGTGACCAATGAGTGACCAATGAGAAACTGCCGAGTGCTGAGTGACCAATGAGTGACCCTGAGTGACCACTGACCACTGACTGACCAGTGAGTGACCAATGAGAAACTGCCGAGTGCTGAGTGACCAATGAGTGACCCTGAGTGACCGCTGTCATTGTCACCTGTCCCGGTGTCCCCAGGTGTGTCCCCAGGTGTGTCCCCAGGTGTGTCCCCAGGTGTGTCACCCCTCTGTCCTCTCTGTCCCCAGGTCACGACTGCTCCCTGCGGCTCTGGCACCTGTGTGAGCACACCTGTGTGCAGGAGCTGTCCCTCACCTGTGTCACCTGTGTCACCTGTGTCCCCTCACCTGTGTCCCCTGTGTCACCTGTGTCCCCTCACCTGTGTCACCTGTGTCCCTGTGTCCCCTGTGTCACCTGTGTCCCCTGTGTGCCCCCTCTCTGTGTCCCCCCAGGTCACGACCACTCCCTGCGCCTGTGGCACCTGTCCGACCACACCTGTGTGCAGGAGTTACCTGTGTCACCTGTGTGTCACCTGTGTGTCACCTGTGTGTGATCTCACCTGTGTCCCCTGTGTCCCCTGTGTCACCTCTCTCTGTCCCCAGGTCACGACTCCTCTCTCCGCCTGTGGCACCTGTCCGACCACACCTGTGTGCAGGAGTTACCTGTGTCACCTGTGTGTCACCTGTGTGTGATCTCACCTGTGTCCCCTGTGTCCCCTCTCTGTGTCCCCCCAGGTCACGACTGCTCTCTCCATCTCTGGCACCTGTGTGAGCACACCTGTGTGCAGGAGCTGTCCCTCACCTGTGTCACCTGTGTCATCTGTGTCCCTGTGTCACCTGTGTCACCTGTGTCCCTGTGTCCCTTTGTGTCCCCCCAGGTCACGACCGCTCCCTGCGGCTCTGGCACCTGTCCAACCACACCTGCGTGCAGGAGCTGTCCCTCACCTGTGTCCCTGTGTCACCTGTGTCCCTGTGTCCCCTGTGTGTCCCCTGTGTCCCCTGTGTCACCTGTGTCCCCTCACCTGTGTCCCCTCTCTCTGTCCCCAGGTCACGACTGCTCCCTGCGCCTGTGGCACCTGTCCGACCGCACCTGTGTGCAGGAGCTGTCCCTCACCTGTGTGTCACCTGTGTCCCCTGTGTCCCCTCACCTGTGTCCCCTGTGTCACCTCTCTGTGTCCCCAGGTCACGACTCCTCTCTCCGCCTGTGGCACCTGTCCGACCACACCTGTGTGCAGGAGTTACCTGTGTCCCCTGTGTCACCTGTGTCCCTTGTGTGTGATCTCACCTGTGTCACCTGTGTCACCTGTCCCTCTCTGTGTCCCCCCAGGTCACGACTGCTCTCTCCGCCTGTGGCACCTGTCGGACCGCACCTGCGTGCAGGAGCTGTCCCTCACCTGTGTGTCACCTGTGTCCCCTGTGTCACCTGTGTCCCTTTGTCCCCCCAGGTCACGACTGCTCCCTGCGCCTGTGGCACCTGTCCGACTGCACCTGCGTGCAGGAGCTGTCCCTCACCTGTGTGTCACCTGTGTCCCTGTGTCACCTGTGTCCCTTTGTGTCCCCCCAGGTCACGACTGCTCCCTGCGCCTGTGGCACCTGTCCGACCACACCTGCGTGCAGGAGCTGTCCCTCACCTGTGTCCCCTCACCTGTGTCACCTGTGTCACCTGTGTCACCTGTGTCCCTTTGTGTCCCCCCAGGTCACGACTGCTCTCTCCGCCTGTGGCACCTGTCCAACCACACCTGCGTGCAGGAGCTGTCCCTCACCTGTGTCACCTGTGTGTGATCTCACCTGTGTCACCTGTGTCACCTGTGTGTCACCTGTGTCCCCTCACCTGTGTCCCCTGTGTCACCTGTGTCCCCTGTGTCACCTGTGTCCCCTCTCTGTGTCCCCCCAGGTCACGACTGCTCCCTGCGCCTGTGGCACCTGTCGGACCGCACCTGCGTGCAGGAGCTGTCCCTCACCTGTGTGTCACCTGTGTCTCCTGTGTCCCCTGTGTCACCTGTGTCCCCTCTCTCTGTCCCCAGGTCACGACTGCTCCCTGCGCCTGTGGCACCTGTCGGACCGCACCTGCGTGCAGGAGCTGTCCCTCACCTGTGTCCCTGTGTCACCTGTGTCCCCTCTCTCTGTCCCCAGGTCACGACTGCTCTCTCCGTCTCTGGCACCTGTCGGACCGCACCTGTGTGCAGGAGCTCCCCGCCCATCGCCGCAAGCACCACGAGGCCGTGCTGGCCGTGGCCTTCCACCCCCGCCGCGCCCTCAGCGCCAGCGCCGGCGCCGACGCCCTGGCCAAGGTGTTCGTCTGACGCACCTGGGCACACCTGGGCACACCTGGGCACGGCCACGGCACACCTGGGGACAGCCACAGGACACCTGGGCACGGCCACGGGACACCTGGGCACACCTGGTGGCAGCTGGGAACTCACCTGGTGGCACCTGGGCACACCTGGGCACAGCCACAGGACACCTGGGCACACCTGGGCACAGCGACAGGACACCTGGGCACACCTGGGCACTCCTGGGGACAGCCACAGGACACCTGGGCACACCTGGGCACAGCAACAGGACACCTGGGCACACCTGGGCACTCCTGGGGACAGCCACAGGACACCTGGGCACACCTGGGCACAGCCACAGGACACCTGGGCACACCTGGTGGCAGCTGGGGACAGCTGGACATACCTGGGAACAGCTGGGAACTCACCTGGTGGCACCTGGGCACACCTGGGGACGGCGACAGGACACCTGGGCACACCTGGTGGCAGCTGGGAACTCACCTGGGCACACCTGGAGACACCTGGTGGCGCCTGGGCACACCTGGAGCCAGCTGGGCACTCACTGGGAACTCACCTGGTGGCACCTGGGCACACCTGGGGACAGCTGGACACACCTGGTGGCACCTGGGGACAGCTGGACACACCTGGTGGCACCTGGGGACAAGGCCAGGACAGGACAGGAGGTTGTGGCAGTGTGTCAGTGGCACCTGGGCACACCTGGGCACACCTGGTGGCACCGGGGCACACCTGAGGTGGCACCTGGGCAGGTTTGGTGGCACCTGGGCACATCTGGTGGCACCTGGACAGGTTTGGTGGCACCTGGGGTGGCACCTGGGCACACCTGGTGGCACCTGGGCACACCTGAGCTGGCACCTGGGCACACCTGGTGGCACCTGGGCACACCTGGGGTGGCACCTGCCATTGTCACCTGTCCCCAGGGGCTGAAGGGCTCTGTCCCCTCCCCCCCTTAAATTTAGGACAAATTTGGGGAATTTTTCCCCAAATTTTTGGGATTTTTTTCCCAATTTTTAGGAATTTTCCCCCCAATTTTTTCATATTTTCCTCCATCAGAAAAATCCCAAATTTGGGGGATTTTTTTTTTTCCTCCAGGTAAATCCCAAATTTTAGGGATTTTCCCGAAAATTTTAGAATTTTTTGCCTAAATCCCAAATTTTAGGGATTTTCCCCAAAATTTTAGAATTTTTCCCTAAATCCCAAATTTTAGGGATCTTCCCCTAAAATGTTTCCCTGTCTAAATCCCAAGTTTTAGGGATTTGTTCCCCCAAATTTTTACAATTTTTTCCCTAAATCCCAAATTTTAGGGATTTTCCCCTCCAATTTTTTCTATTTTCCCCCATTAAATAAATCCCAAAATTTGGGATTTTTTTTTCCTTCTAGATAAATCCCAAATTTTACTGTTTTCTCCCAGTTTTTAAGATTTTTTTTTTTCCCTAGATAAATCCCAAATTTTAGGGATTCTCCCCTCCATTTTTTAGGATTTTTCCCCCCAATTTTTGAGAATTTTTTTTCCCCAATTTTTGGGATTTCCCCCTAAATTTTGGGAATTTTTTTCCCCTCCAAATTTTGGGATTTTCCTCCCAATTTTTAGGATTTTCCCCCAATTTTTTGGGATTTTTCCCCCAAAATTATGTGGATTTTTTTTTCCTCCAAATTTTGGGATTTTCTCCCCTAAATTTTGGGATTTTTCCCTCCAAATTTTAGGGTTTCCCCCCCACCCCAATTTTTCAGATTTTTCCACCCAATTTGGGGATTTTCTCTCCAATTTTTGGGATTTTTCTCCCCAATGTTTTGGGATTTTTCCCTCCCCAATTTTTGGGACTTCCCCCCCAATTTTTGGGATTTTTTCCGCCCCCAAGTTTTGGGATTTTTTTCCCTCCCCAATTTTTGGAATTTTTCCCTCCAAATTTTGGGATTTCCCCCCCAATTTTTGGGATTTTTCCCTCCCCAGTTTTAGAATTTTCTCTCCTAATTTTTGGGATTTACCCCTCCAAATTTTGTGATCTTTCCCCCCAATTTTTGGGATTTTTCCCTCCCCAATTTTTAGGACTTTTCCCCCAATTTTTTTTTTAATGTTTTCCCCAATTTTTGGGATTTTCCCCCTTTGTAAATTTTGTACAGCCGAAAACTCCCCCAAATCCCCTAAAAATTCCCCAAAATTCCTTTTGAAATTCCCCGAAATCCCCCCAAAGCCGCCCCCCCCGGGGGCTCAGCGCTGCCTTATCACCGTGTGATAACGGGGAGCCCCAAAATCCCCCAAATTCCCCCCAAAAATCCCCGGAGTGGCCCGAAATTCCCCTTTTTTCACGGAATTTTCTTGGATATTTATTTGGGGTTTTTTGGGGGGGGTTTTGGGGGTGGGGGAGGGGCGGCAATAAAAGATTTTGGCAAAAACTGCGGCGGCCACAAGGGGGGGGGAGGGGACAAAAATGGGGCAAAAAGGGACAAAAATGGAACTAAAAGGGACATTTCCAGTGTCGCCATCCCCCCCCGTTGTCCCCAAATGCCCTGAATTGTCCCCAAATTCCCCCAAATTGTCCCCAAATCCCCTGAATTGTCCCCAAATCCCCTCTCAGTGTCCCTAAATTGTCCCCAAATCCCCTGAATTGTCCCCAAATTGCCCCAAATTGTCCCCAAATCCCCTCTCAGTGTCCCCAAATTGTCCCTAAATCCCTCTCAGTGTCCCCAAATTCCCCCAAATTGTCCCCAAATCCCCTCATTGTACCCAAATTCCCCCCCATTGTACCCAAATTGTCCCCAAATCCCCTCTCAGTGTCCCCAAATTGTCCCCAAATCCCTGAAGTGTCCCCAAATTCCTCAGAATTGTCCCCAAATCCCTCCCATTGTCCCCAAATTCCTCTGAATTGTCCCCAAATCCCCCCAAATTGTCTCCAAATCCCCTCATTGTCCCCAAAATGTCCCCAAATCCCCCCCCCATTGTCCCCAGATTGTCCCCAAATCCCCTCCGTTGTCCCCAAATTGTGCCCAAATTGTCCCCAAATCCCCCCCATTGTCCCCAGATTGTCCCCAAATCCCCTCCATTGTCCCCAAATCCCCCCCCATTGTCCCCAATCCCCCCCCATTGTCCCCAATCCCCCCCCATTGTCCCCAATCCCCCCCCATTGTCACCTCCTGTCCCTGGTGGGACCCCCCCCCCCCGTGTGTTGGGGACATTGGGGACATTGGGGGGGCTGGCACTGGGGGGCACAGGGGACATCAAAGGGACACCTGGGGACATTGGGGGGGCGCAGGGGACATCTGGGGACATAGGGAGGGGCACGGGGATGGATGTGGCACTCGGTGACATCGGAGGACACCAGAGAGGGCACCTGGGGACACAAACCGGGACAGGGACACCGTGGGGACACTGTGGGGACAGGGACTGAGATGGGGACATCATGGGGACACAAACTTCAATTGTGACAACTGGGATGGGGACAGGGACCAGGATGGGGACACCATGGGGACAGGGACTGGGTTGGGGACACCACGGGACAGGGACACCGTGGGGACAGGGACTGGGATGGGGACATCATAGGGACAAACTGGGACAGGGACTGAGATGGGGACAGGGCCACCAATTGGGGACAGGGACACTGTGGGGACAAGGACAGCATGGGGACACCAATGGGGACAGGGACTGGGTTGGGGACACCATGGGGACACCATGGGGACACCATGGGGACAGGGACAGCATGGGGACAGGGACAGCATGGGACACCATGGGGACACCAGGGGGACAGGAACTGGGACGGGGACACCATGGGGACACAAACTTCAATTGTGACAACTGGATGGGGACAGGGACTGGGCTGGGGACACCAATGGGAACAGGGTCACCAGGGGGACACCATGGGGACACCGACTTCAATGGGGACAGCTGGGATGGGGACAGGGACAGCATGGGGACAGGGGACACTGTGGGGACACCGTGGGGACAGGGACTGGGACTGGGACAGGACACGATGGGGACATGACGGGACAGCACCAGGACAGGGCCATCAACTGGGACAGGGACACCAATGGGGACACCATGGGGACACCGACTTCAATTGTGACAACTGGATGGGGACAGGGACCAGGATGGGGACACCAATGGGGACAGGGACACTGTGGGACACCATGGGGACAGGGCCACCAGCTGGGACAGGAACGTGTTGGGGACACTGACTTCAGTGGGGACAACCGGGATGGGACAGGACCTGGATGGGGACACCAAAGGGGACAGAAACTGGGCTGGGACACCATGGGGACACAAACTGGGACAGGGACTGGGACAGGGACACCAACTGGGACAGGGACACCGTGGGGACAGGAACTGGGACGGGGACAGCATGGGGACACAAACTTCAATTGTGACAACTGGGATGGGGACAGGGACCGGGATGGGGACACCAATGGGGACAGGGACTGGGACAGGGACATCATGGGGACACCAATGGGGACAGGGACACTGTGGGGACACCGTGGGGACAGGAACTGGGACAGGGACACCGTGGGGACAGGGACTGGGACAGGGACATCATGGGGACACAAACTTCAATTGTGACAACTGGGATGGGGACACCAATGGGCACAGGGACACCGTGGGGACAGGGACACGATGGGGACATGACGGGGACAGCACCAGGACAGGGCCATCAACTGGGACAGGGACACCAATGGGGACAGGGACACTGTGGGGACACCATGGGGACAGGGCCACCAACTGGGACAGGAACGTGTTGGGGACACTGACTTCAGTGGGGACAACCGGGATGGGGACAGGACCTGGATGGGGACACCAAAGGGGACAGAAACTGGGTTGGGGACACCATGGGGACACAAACTGGACAGGGACTGGGACAGGGACACCAACTGGGACAGGGACACCGTGGGGACACCGTGGGGACAGGAACTGGGACAGGGACACCGTGGGGACAGGGACTGGGACAGGGACATCATGGGGACACCGTGGGGACAGGGACTGAGGCAGGGACACCATGGGGACACAAACTTCAATTGTGACAACTGGGATGGGGACACCAATGGGGACAGGGACACCACGGGGACAGGGACACGATGGGGACAGCACCAGGACAGGGCCATCAACTGGACAGGGACACCGTGGGGACAGGGACTGGGACGGGGACACCATGGGGACACCGTGGGGACACAAACTTCAATTGTGACAACTGGGATGGGGACAGGGCCTCGAGGGGGACACCACGGGGACAGGGACACTGTGGGGACACCATGGGGACACAAACTGGGACAGGGACAGGAACTGGGACAGGGACAAGAACCAGAACGGGGGCACGAACCACGATGGGGACAGGGATGGTGACGGGAACAGGGACACAAACTGGGACAGGGACACGATGGGGACAGGGACACAAACTGGGACACAAACTGGGACAGGGACACAAACTGGGATGGGGACAAGAACCGAGACAGGGACGTGGTGGGGACACAGACTGGGATGGGGACCTGAATTAGGATTGGGGACACAAACTGGGACAGGGACAGGAACTGGGACACGATGGGGACACGATGGGGACACCAGCTGGGACAGGGACAGGAACTGGGACACGATGGGGACACGATGGGGACACCAGCTGGGACAGGGACAAAGACCAGGATGGGGACAGGAACTAAAATGGGGACAGAACCGGACTGGGACAGGGACGTGATGGGGACAAGGACTCGGGACTGGGACTGGGATGGGGACACGATGGGGACAAGAAATGCAGTGGGGACAAGAACTGGGACAGGGACACGATGAGGACACAGAATTCGATGGGGACAAGGACCTGAACCAGGACTGGGGACACAAACTGGGACGGGGACAGGAACTGGGACACGATGGGGACACCAGCTGGGACAGGGACAGGAACTGGGACATGATGGGGACACGATGGGGACACCAACTGGGACAGGGACAAAGACCAGGATGGGGACAGGAACTAAAATGGGGACAGAACCGGACTGGGACAGGGACGTGATGGGGACAAGGACTCGGGACTGGGACTGGGACGGGGACACGATGGGGACAAGAAATGCAGTGGGGACAGGAACTGGGACAGGGACACGATGGGGACACAGAATTCGATGGGGACAAGAACTGGGACAAGGACCTGAACCAGGACTGGGGACACGAACTGGGACGGGGACATGAAGGTGACACGAACTGGGACGGGAACAAGGACCGGGACAGGGACAAAAACCAGGATGGGGACAGGGACTGGGGACACGAACTGGGACGGGGACATGATGGGGACACCATGGGGGACAAGAACCAGGATGGGGACAACACCGTGGAGGGGACATCAGGCTGTCCCCAACTGTCCCCCACACTGTTCCCAGGTGTCCCCAAGGTGTCCCCAGGGTGTCCCCGCTGTCCCAAGCTGTCCCCAGGCTGTCCCCACACTGTCCATAGCTGTCCCCACACTGTCCCCAAGGTGTTCCCGCTGTCCCAGCTGTCCCCCAGGGTGTCCCCGTTGTCCCCAAGCTGTCCCCAGGCTGTCCCCGCACTGTCCCCAGGCTGTCCCCGCTGTCCCCACGCTGTCCCCGCTGTCCCCACGTTGTCCCCAAGGTATCCCCACGTTGTCCCCAAGGTATCCCCACGTTGTCCCCGGGGTGTCACACGCCGGCCGCGGGCCGCGCATGCGCAGCCAGCAGCAGCCGCAGGGGCGTGGCCGCGCTGTCGCTGTCGCCGTCGCTGTCGCTGCCCCGGTCCGGCCGCACCATCCGGTCGTGCTGCAGGCTGAAACGGCGCGCGCGGCGGCTGCGGGACCGGTACGGACCGGTATGAACCAGTATGGACCGGGATAAACCAGTATGGACCGGTATAAACCAGTATGGACCGGTATAAACCAGTATGGACCGGTATAAACCAGTATGGACCGGTATAAACCAGTACATCCGGTCGTGCTGCAGGCTGAAACGGCGCGCGCGGCGGCTGCGGGACCGGTACGGACCGGTATGAACCGGGATAAACCAGTATGGACCGGTATAAACCAGTATAAACCAGTATAAACCAGTACATCCGGTCGTGCTGCAGGCTGAAACGGCGCGCGCGGCGGCTGCGGGACCGGTACGGACCGGTATGAACCGGGATAAACCAGTATGGACCGGTATAAACCAGTATAAACCAGTATAAACCAGTACATCCGGTCGTGCTGCAGGCTGAAACGGCGCGCGCGCCGGCTGCGGACCAGTATAAACCGGTATAAACTGGTATGGACCGGTACGGAGTGATATAAACCAGTGCGGACCAGTATGAACCGGTATAAACCAGTATAAACCAGTACATGTGGTCGTGCTGCAGGCTGAAACGGCGCGCGCGCCGGCTGCGGACCAGTATAAACCGGTATAAACTGGTATGGACCGGTACGGAGTGATATAAACCAGTGCGGACCAGTATGAACCGGTACAAACCAGTATAAACCAGTACATCCGGTCGTGCTGCAGGCTGAAACGGCGCGCGCGCCGGCTGCGGGACCGGTACGGACCGGTATAAACCAGTATGGACCAGTAAAATACAAGCCAAACCCCTCCAAACCAGTATGAACCATTCTAAACCAGCATAAACCAGTCCAAACCCATCCAAAGCAGTCTAAACCCATCCAAAGCAGTATAAACCAGTACGAACCAGTCCAAACCAGTATAAACCAGTCCAAACCAGTATGAAACGCTCCAAACCAGCACAAACCAGCACAAACCAGTATGAACCCCTCCAAACCAGTCCAAACCAGTACGAACCAGTCCAAACCAGTACGAACCAGTAGGGGCGGCGCTCCTCGGGGCTGAGGCTGCGCCAGAGCTGGGCCAGGTCCCGCGTGGCCGCCGTGGAGGTGAGGCCGGGGATGGCGCTGTCACCTCAGTGTCACCTCAGTGCCACCAAAGTGCCACCAAAGTGCCACCAAAGTGTCACCAACTCCCCCGTGTCACCTCCCCAGGGTCCTCAGGTGTCCCCAAGGTCCCCCCCCCCATCGCCGTCCTCCCCGTGTCCCCCTCAGTGTCCCCTCCGTTGTCCCCTCCCTGTGCACCTCGCTGTCCCCAATGTCCCCAATGTCCCCAATGCCTTCCAATGTCCCCAATGTCCCCAGTGTCCCCAATGTCCCCAGTGTCCCCAGTGTCCCCAATGTCCCCATATCCCCCAATTGTCCCCAAAATCTCCACATCCCCCCAATGTCCCCAGTGTCCCCAATGCCTCCCGATGTCCCCAATGTCCCCAGTGTCCCCAGTGTCCCCCCGTGTCCCCAAATGTCCCCAGGTGTCCCCATAACCCCGATGTTCCTGTAACCCCCCAAGTGTCTCCAATGTCCTCCAATGTCCCCAATGTCCCCACGTCCCCAATGTCCCCAATGTCCCCACGTCCCCATACCCCCACATCCCCCAACTGTCCCCAATGTCCCCAAAGTCCCCAATGTCCCCTAAGTCCCCATATCCCCAGTGTCCCCAGTGTCCCCAGTGTCCCCAATGTCCCCAATGTCCCCAGGTGTCCCCAATGTCCCCAGGTGTGTCCTCACGTACACGTGGCAGAACATGATGAAGCCACTCCCCTGTGTCCCCAATGTCCCCGATGTCCCCAATGTCCCCTCCATGTCCCCAATGTCCCCATACCCCCATATCCCCCAATTATCCCCAATGTCCCCATAACCCCCAAAGTCCCCAAGTGTCCCCAGTGTCCCCAATGTCCCCACATCACCCCAATTGTCCCCAGCGTCCCCAATGTCCCCAATGTCCCCCAATGTCCCCAACATCCCAAATAACTCCACATCCCCAATGCCCCCAACTGCCCCCAATTGTCCCCAGCGTCCCCAATGTCCCCAATGTCCCCAATGTCCCCATTGTCCCCAATGTCCTCAATGTCCCCAATGTCCCCAATGTCCCCAACACCCCGTATCCCAACTGTCCCCCCAATGTCCCCAATGCCCTCAATGTCCCCACATGTCCTCAACGTCCCCAATGTCCCAAATGTCCCCAACGCCTCCAATGTCCCCGAAGTCCCCAATGTCCCCCAAGGTCCCCAGTGTCCCCAAAGTCCCCAGTGTCCCCAACACCCCAATGTCCCAACAACCCCCAATATCCCCACATCCCCCCCAATGTCCCCAACGTCCCCACATCCCCCCGATGTCCCCAACGCCTCCAATGTCCCCAATGTCCCCAACACCCCCAGTGTCCCTGATGTCCCCAGGTGTCACCTCATGTACTCGTGCTGGTTCACGCGGCAGAACATGATGAAGCCACTCCCCAATGTCCCCAACATCCCCAATGTCCCCAACGCCTCCAATGTCCCCGAAGTCCCCAGTGTCCCCCAATGTCCCCCAAGGTCCCCAGTGTCCCCAAAGTCCCCAGTGTCCCCAACACCCCAATGTCCCAACAACCCCCAATGTCCCCACATCCCCCCAATGTCCCCAACGTCCCCACATCCCCCCGATGTCCCCAATGTCCCCAATGTCCCCAATGTCCCCGTAACCCCCATTTCCCCAGTGTCCCCCAGGTGACCCCAATGTCCCCGATGTCCCCAGCGTCCCCACATCCCCCCCAGCATCCCCAACACCCCCGATGTCCCCAATGTCCCCGATGTCCCCAGGTGTCACCTCATGTACTCGCGCCGGTTCACGCGGCAGAACATGATGAAGCCGTTGACGCACTTGCGCTTGCGGGGACGTCCCTGTCCCTGTCCCTGTCCCTGTCCTTGTCCTTGTCCTTTTCCCTGTCCCTGTCCCTGTCTCTGTCCTTGTCCCTGTCCCTGTCCCTGTCCTTGTCCTTTTCCCTGTCCCTGTCCCTGTCTCTGTCCTTGTCCCTGTCCCTGTCCCTGTCTGTGTCCCTGTCCCCGGCCGCGCGTCCCCTCAGGGCCACCGGAGGCCACCGGGTCCTGTGGGGACAGGAGACAGAGAGGTGGCACCGGGGTGGCATTGGAGAGACAAGGGTGACAGCGAGGGTGACATTGAGGGTGACAATGAGGGTGACACTGAGGTCAGAGAGGTGGCACCGGGGTGGCATTGGAGAGACAAGGGTGACAGCGAGGGTGACACTGAGGGTGGCACTGAGGTCAGAGAGGTGGCACCGGGGTGGCATTGGAGAGAGGAGGAGGGTGACAATGAGGGTGACACTGAGGGTGGCATTAAGGGCAGAGAGGTGGCACTGGGGTGACAATGAGGGTGACACTGAGGGCAGGGAGGTGACACTGGGGGTGACATCCAGGTGACAATGGGGAGGTGACACAGGGCGGGTGACAGCGGGGGAGGTGACAATGGGGAGGTGACACTGGGGGGACATCGAGATGACACTGGGGAGGTGACATCAGGGAGATGACAATGGGGAGGTGACAATGGGGGTGGCACTGGGGGTGACACTGGGGGGGTGACAATGGGGAGGTGACACTGGGGGGGTGACACTGGGGGGGTGACAATAGGGGAGGTGACAATGGGGGTGGCACCGGGGAGGTGACAATGGGGAGGGGACAATGAGGGTGACACTGGGGATGGCAATGGGGAAGTGACAATGGAGGAGGTGACAATGGGGAGGTGACAATCCGGGTGGCAACAGGGAGGTGACAATGACAGAGGTGATAATGGGGAGGTGACAATGGGGGAGGTGACAATGGGGGTGGCAATAGGGAGGTGACAATGGGGGTGGTGACAATGGGGAGGTGACAATGAGGGTGGCACTTGGGATGGCAATAGGGAGGTAACAATGGGGGAGGTGACACTGGGGGTGACACTGAGGGTGTGACAATGGGGGAGGTGACAATGGGGAGGTGACAATGAGGGTGACACTGGGGATGGCAATGGGGAGGTGACAATGGGGGAGGTGACAATGGGGGTGACACTGAGGGTGTGACAATGGGGGAGGTGACAATGGGGAGGTGACAATGAGGGTGACACTGGGGATGGCAATGGGGAGGTGACAATGGGGGTGGCAATAGAGAGAGATGACAATGGGGAGGTGACAATGGGGAGGTCACAAAGAAGGTGACACCAGGGATGGCAATAGGGAGGTGACAATGGGGGAGGTGACACTGGGGGGGTGACAATGGGGGAGGTGACAATGGGGGTGGCAATAGAGAGATGACTATGGGGAGGTGACACTGGGGATGGTGACACCAGGGAGGTGACACTGGGGGAAGTGACAATGGAGGAGGTGACAATGGGGGTGGCAATAGGGAGGTGACAATGGGGAGGTGACAATGGGGAGGTGACAATGGGGATGGCAATAAGGAGGTGACAATGGGGGTGGTGACAATGGGAAGGTGACAATGAAGGTGACACCGGGGGTGACACTGGGGGGGTGACAATGGAGGAGGTGACAATGGGGGTGACAATGGGGAAGGTGACAATGGGGAGGTGACAATGGGAAGGTGACAATGAAGGTGACACCGGGGATGGCAACGGGGAGGTGACAATGGGGAGGTGACAATGGGGAGGTGACAATGGGGGAGGTGACAATGGGGAGGTGACAATGAAGGTGACACCGGGGATGGCAATGGGGAGGTGACAATGGGGAGGTGACAATGGGGAGGTGATAATGGGGGTGGCAATAGGAAGGTGACACCAGGGAGGTGACAATGAAGGTGACACCGGGGATGGCAATAAGGAGGTGACAATGGGGAGGTGACAATGGGGAGGTGACAATGAAGGTGACACCGGGGATGGCAATGGGGAGGTGACAATGGGGGTGGCAATAGAGAGGTGACACTGGGGGGGTGACAATGGGGAGGTGACACCGGGGATGGCAATAAGGAGGTGACAATGGGAGTGGTGACAATGGGAAGGTGACAATGAAGGTGACACCGGGGATGGCAATGGGGAGGTGACAATGGGGGTGGTGACAATGGGGGGGGGTGACAATGAGGGTGACAATGGGGAGGTGACAATGGGGGGGAGGTGACACCGATGGGGGGAGGGGCAGCACCCACCTGGGGGCTGAGCTGCGCGTCCGGGAACAGCTCTGGGAGGGGGGGAGGGGACACAAAGTGACACTGGGGGGGGGGGGAGGGGACAACTCCAAATCCCCCAAAACCCCCCCAAAAAAACCCGACAAAAATAACCCAAAAAATCTCAAAAACCTCCCCAATTTCCCCCCCCCCCCAAAAATCTCAAATTTCCCACCTAAAAATCTCCCAAAAAATACAAAAAAACCCACAAAAACATTAAAACCCCCAAATTTCTCCCAATCCCCACCAAAATTCCTAAAAAAAAATAGAAAATAACCCCAAATCCCCCAATCCCCCCGCAAAAACCAAAATTTCACAAAAATTTGCCCCCAAACTTTGTAAAAAACCCATGAAAAATATAAAAAAAACCAAATTTCCCCAACATCCCCAAAATCCCACCAAAAAAATACCCCAAAAACCTCAACATTTCACCAAACCTCCCCAAAAACCACAAAAATAACCCCAAAAAACTCAAAAAAAAAAAAAGACAAAAAAGGAAAAAGGCCCCAAACCCCCAAATCCCATCAAACCCCCCCCCAAAAAAAAAAAACAAAAAAAACACAAAAAAAAGTAAAAAAAATCAAAATTTTCCCAAATATTCCTCCCCAAAAATGCACAAAAAAATCCCAAAAAAATCCCCAAAATGCCAAATTTTCCCTGGCCCACCTCTGACGACGCCCTCGGGGGGCTCGGGGGGCTCGGGGGGGGTGAAGAGGGAGGGGCTGAGCCCCAGGACCCCCCCCCGGGGCTGGGGGGGGCTCAGGGGGGGCTCCCAGTCCGGCCCAGTTTGGCAGAGCCAGGGACTGGTGTCCCCCTCCCCCTCCTCTTCCTCCTCCTCCTCCTCCTCCTCTTCTTCCTCCCTGGGAAGGGGGAAATACCCCAAAATTTTGCATCGAAAAGCAAAAAAAATTTCCGAAATTGCAACTCGAAAAGACAAAAAAATAAATATCAAAATTCCGATTAAAAAGCCCCAAAAAACTAACTCCGAAATTTCTCCTCAAAAATTCTCCATAAAATTTCCCCCCAAAAGCTCCCCAAATTTCCCCCGAAAACCCCAAAATCTTTCCCCAGGACCCCCCAAATTTCAGCCCCAAAAACCCCAAAATTTCCCCTCAAAAATTTAACCCCTAAATCCCCAAATTTCCCCCAAATCCCCCCAAAAAATTTCCCCCCAAAACCCCAAAATCTTTCCCCAGGACCCCCCAAATTTCAGCCCCAAAAACCCAAAATTTCCCCTCAAAATTTAACCCCTAAATTTCCCCACATTTCACCCCAAAACCCCAAAAAATTTCCCCCCAAAACCTCCCCAAATTTCCCCCGAAAACCCCAAAATCTTTCCCCAGAACCCCCCAAATTTCAGCCCCAAAAACCCCCAAAATTTCCCATCAAAATTTAACCCCTAAATCCCCAAATTTCCCCCAAACCCCCCACAAAAAAAGTCCCAAAAAGTCCCAAAAAGTCCCAAATGTCCCCAAATGTCCCCAAAAAGTCCCCAAAATGTCCCCAAATGTCCCCAAGTGTCCCCACCTGGGCTCGGTGTCCCCAAGGCTGGGGGGGGGCGGCTCCGAGGGGTCCCCGCAGGGGGAGAGGCCTGGGGGGATTTTGGGGGGATTTTAGGGGATTTTGGGGTTTTTTTGGGGTCGGGATAATTTGGGGAGGGGTCTGGTGGGGGCTAAAGGGGATTTTGGGGGGATTTTTAGGGGGATTTTAGGGGATTTTGGGGTTTTTTGGGGGGTCGGGATAATTTGGGGAGGGGTCTGGGGGGGTCTAAAGGGGATTTGAGGGGGATTTTGGGGGGTTTAAAGGGGATTTTTTTGGGGTTTTTTTTGGGGAGTGGTCTCTAAATTGGGGAGGGGTCCCCGATTTGGGGAGGGGTCTCCAATTTGGGTTGGGGTCCCAATTTGGGTTGGGGCCTCTAATTTGGGTTGGGGTCCCTGATTTGGGTTGGGGTCTCTGATTTGGGTTGGGGTCCCCAATTTGAAGAGGGGTCTCCAATTTGGGTTGGGGTCTCTAATTTGGGTTGGGGTCTCTAATTTGGGTTGGGGTCCCTCATTTGGGGAGGGGTCTCTAAATTGGGTTGGGGTCCCCGATTTGGGTTGGGGTCCCCAATTTGGGTTGGGTTCTCTAATTTGGGTTGGGGTCCCAATTTGGGTGGGGGTCCCGCTGTCCCCAATTTGGGTGGGGGTCCCGGTTATTTGGGTGGGGGTCCCTGATTTGAGGAGGGGTCCCGGTTTGGGTGGGGGTCCCGGTTATTTGGGTGGGGGTCCCGGTTATTTGGGTGGGGGTCCCTGATTTGAGGAGGGGTCCCGGTTATTTGGGTGGGGTCCCAGTTTGGGTTGGGGTCCCAGTTTGGGTGGGGGTCCCGGTTTGGGTGGGGGTCCCGGTTATTTGGGTGGGGGTCCCTGATTTGAGGAGGGGTCCCGGTTATTTGGGTGGGGTCCCAGTTTGGGTGGGGGTCTCTGATTTGAGGAGGGGTCCCCAATTTGGGTGGGGGTCCCAATTTGGGTGGGGGTCCCCAGTTTGGGTGGGGGTCCCAGTTTGGGTGGGGGTCCCAGTTTGGGTGGGGGTCCCGGTTATTTGGGTGGGGGTCCCGGTTATTTGGGTGGGGGTCCCCAATTTGGGTTGGGGTCCCGGTTTGGGTGGGGGTCCCTCATTTGGGTGGGGGTCCCGGTTATTTGGGTGGGGGTCCCAGTTTGGGTGGGGGTCCCGGTTATTTGGGTGGGGGTCCCCAATTTGGGTTGGGGTCCCACATTTGGGTGGGGGTCCCGGTTTGGGTGGGGGTCCCTGATTTGGGTGGGGGTCCCTCCGTCCGTCACCCGCCGCCGCCCGCGCCGCCCGCACGCGCTCCTGCAGGAACTCCAGGTAGCCCAGAACGTTCTGCAGCACCTGCACCTGCGGGGCGGCACCGGCATGGCACCGCGGGGGCACCTGTGCCCGGGGCACCTGTGCCCAATGTCACCTGTGCCCAATGTCACCTGTGCCAGGGGCACCTGTGCCCAATGTCACCTGTGCCAGGGGCACCTCACAGTGTCACCTCACAGTGTCACCTGTGCCAGGGGCACCTGTGCCAGGGTCACCTGTCTGTGTCACCTCACAGTGTCACCTGTGCCAATGTCACCTGTGCCAGGGGCACCTCACAGTGTCACCTGTGCCAATGTCACCTCCCCCTGGTGTCACCTGTGCCCGTGTCACCTGTGCCAGTGTCACCTGTGCCAGGGTCACCTGTGCCAGGGGCACCTCACAGTGTCACCTGTGCCAGGGTCACCTGTGCCAAGGGCACCTGTCTGTGTCACCTGTGCCAATGTCACCTCCCCCTGGTGTCACCTGTGCCCGTGTCACCTGTGCCAGGGTCACCTGTGCCAGGGGCACCTCACAGTGTCACCTGTGCCAGGGGCACCTGTGCCCAATGTCACCTGTGCCAGGGGCACCTGTGCCCGTGTCACCTGTGCCAGTGTCACCTCACAGTGTCACCTCACAGTGTCACCTGTCCTCGGTGTCACCTGTCCCAGTGTCACCTCCTGGTGTCCCCATGTCCCCAGGCGTCCCCAAGGTGTCCTTGCGATGACACCTCAATGTCCCCCCCAGGTGTTTCCCCCCAATGTCCCCTCAATGTCCCCCCAATGTCCCCCCCAGGTGTGTCCCCCTCGTGTCCCTCGATGTCCCCTTGATGTCCCCTCGATGTCCCCTCAATGTCCTTTTGATGTCCCCTCGATGTCCCTTCAGTGTCCCCTCAATGTCCCTCCCCAGGTGTCCCCCATGTCCCCTTGATGTCCCCTCAATGTCCCCCACCATGTCCCCAAGGTGTCCCCTGGACGTCCCCTCAATGTCCCCCCCAGGTGTGTCCCCCGCATGTCCCCTCAATGTCCCCCTCGTGTCCCCTCAGTGTCCCCCTGTACCTTGGAGCGTGCCCCTCCCCAGTGTCCCCAATGTCCCCAATGTCCCCAATCCCCCAATGTTCTCAATGTCCCTGCTGTCCCCAATGTCCCCGCTGTCCCCAACATCCCCGCAATGTCCCCAATGTCCCCAATGTCCCCAATGTCCCTGCTGTCCCCAATGTCCCCAATGTCCCCAATCCCCCAATGTCCCTGTTGTCCCCAATACCCCTGATATCCCTATCACCCCCTGATGTCCCCAATGTCCCCAATCCCCCAGTGTCCCCGCTGTCCCCAATGTCCCTGCTGTCCCCTCGATGTCCCCGCGTGTCCCCCCCGTACCTCGGAGCGCGCCCCTCCCCCGCCGCGGGGCCAGGGCACCATCTGGGCCAACTCGGGGAGCAGCGAGCGCCAGTCCCGGGGGGACCTGGGGACAGTGGGGGGACATTGGGGACATTGGGGGCATTGGGGACACTGGGGACAGTGGGGACACTGGGGACACTGGGGACATTGCGGGTGTTGGGGACATTGGGGGATTGGGGACATTGGGGACATTGGGGACAGTGGGGGCATTGGGGACACTGGGGACAGTGGGGACATTGGGGGATTGGGGACATTGGGGACAGTGGGGGCATTGGGGACACTGGGGACAGTGGGGACATTGGGGGGACATTGGGGACATTGGGGACATTGAGGGGATTGGGGACACTGGGGACATTGGAGACATTGGGGACATTGGGGACATTGGGGACATTGAGGCATTGGGGACATCGGGAGGACATTGGGGACATTGGGGACATTGGGGGTGTTGGGGACATTGGGGACATTGGGGTGACATTGGGGACACTGGGGCCACCGGGGTGACACTGGGGTCACCGGTGACATCGGGGGACATCGGGGCCATCGGGGTGACACTGGGGTCACCGGTGACATCGGGGGACATTGGGGACATTGGGGACACTGGGGCCACCGGGGTGACACTGGGGTCACCGGTGGCATCGGGGGACATTGGGGCCATTGGGGTGACACCGGGGTCACCGGTGACATCGCGGTGTCCCAGGGTGCCCCCCCCTCACCGGTGCCACTCTCCGGGGCTGCCGCAGGTCGGGGGCTCCATCCTGGGGGGAAACCCGACCCCTTTTTGGGGGTCCCGACCCCTTTTTGGGGAGGGGTCCCGAACCTGCAATGAGATCCGAGACCCCGCAGATCCCAACCCCAGTTTTGGGGAGGGGTCCCAATTTAAGGGTGGGGGTCCCAAATTTTGCGGGGGGGGGAGGTCCAATATTGAGATGGGGCCCCAGTTTTGGGGAGGGGTCCCAATTTTAGGATGGGGGTCCCAATTTTGGGGTGGGGTTTCAATTTTGGGGAGGGCATCCGAGTTTTGGGGGTGGGTCCAATATTGGGGAGGGGTCCCAATTTTGGGGAGGGGTCCCAGTTTAGGGGAGGGGCCTCAATTCTGGGGAGGCGTCCCAGTTTTGGGGCGGGGGTCCCAGTTTTGGGGCGGGGGTCCCAACTTAGGGGAGGGGTCCCAGTATTGGGGAGGGGGTCCAATATTGGGGAGGGGTCCCAGTTTTAGGATGGGGATCTCAATTTTGGGGTGGGGTCTCACTTTTGGGGAGGGGTCCCAGTTTTGGGGTGGGATCCAATTTTGGGGTGGGGTCTCACTTTTGGGGAGGGGTCCCATTTTGGGGAGGGGTCTCAATTTTGGGGTGGGGTCTCACTTTTGGGGAGGGGTCCCAGTTTTGGGGTGGGATCCAATTTTGGGGTGGGGTCCCAATTTAGGGGAGGGGTCCCAGTTTAGGGACAGGGTCCAATATTGGGGAGGGGTCCCAGTTTTGGGGTGGGATCCAATTTTGGGGTGGGGTCCCACTTTAGGGGAGGGGTCCCAGTTTTAGGATGGGGGTCCCCATTTTGGGGAGGGGTCCCATTTTGGGGTGGGGTCCCCATTTTGGGGAGGGGTCCCCATTTTGGAACCATTCCCAGGCCCTGGAATTGGGGCAATCCCAGGCCTTGGGGGCATTTTGGGGGTGCAGATTTTGGGGCGGGGGTCCCAATTTTGGGGTGCGCACCCAATTTAGGGTGGGGGTCCCAATTTTGGGGTGAGGGTCCCAAATTTTGGGGAGGGGTCTCAATTTTGGGGGGTCCCGGATTTCCCCCCCCCCCCCCTTCGCACCTCGCTGCCTGCGGCTCGCGCGGGGGGGCGTGGCCAGCGGGAGAGGCTGCGCTGATTGGACGAGGCTTCAAACGGGGCGTGGCTTGGGCCGTACCATGTTCGGGGAGAGCGGGGATAGAGGGGATCTCGGTATTTTGTGGGGGGGGGTCTCAGGGTCTATGGGGAGGGGTTTGGGGGGTGGTCCCGATACTTTTGGGGGATCTCGGTATTTGGGGGGGGGTCTCAGTGTTTTGGGGGGGGTTCTCAGAGATATGGGGAGGTTTTTGGGGGGGGGAGTGGTCCCGGTGTTTTGGGGGGGGGGTCTCAGGGAATATGGGTTTTTTTTAGGGGGGTGGTCCCGGTGTTTTGGGGGGGGGGGTCTCAGGGAATATGGGGTTTTTTTAGGGGGGTGGTCCCGACATTTGGGGGGGGGGTCTCAGGGTCTACGAGAGAGTTTTTGGGGGGGCGGGGGGGTCCCGGTATTTTTTGGGGGGGGGTCTCAGGGTCTCTGGGGAGATTTTTGGGGGTGGTCCCGACACTTTTGGGGGATCTCGGTATTTTGGGGAGGGGTCCCGCTAATTTGATGGGGGGGGGGGTCTGGTGGATACAGGAAGGATTTTTTTTTGGGGGGGGGGATTGCTCCCCAAATTTCGGGCGCTCCCCCTCCCCACGTCGATCTCGCCTTCCCTCCCTCCCCGTGACGTAACGGAAGGGGCGGGGCCAAGCGATGAAAACCACGCCCCCTCCTCGCGTCGCGCGCCGGTGACGTCAGCGGCGCGCGGGAGCGGCGCGCGGGGGGAGACGCGGAGAGCGCGGGAGCGGTGAGGGGGGATGGGAACCGATAATGATCGATAATGATCGATAAGGGGGAAATGGGGGATCGATAAGGGGCTATAGCGGGTGGGGAGGGGGCTCGGGGCCCGCAGGAGCCGCGGGGGCTCTGTGGGAACCGAGGGAGAGCGCGGGAGCGGTGAGGGGGGATGGGAACCGATAATGATCGATAATGATCGATAAGGGGGAAACGGGGGATCGATAAGGGGGTGAGGCGGGTGGGGAGGGGGCTCGGGGCCCGCAGGAGCCGGAGGGAGACGCGGAGAGCGCGGGAGCGGTGAGGGGGGGGATGGGAACCGATAAGGGATCGATAATGACTGATAAGGGGGAAATGGGGGATCGATAAGGGGGTGGGGAGGGGGCGCGGGGCCCGCAGGAGCGGTGAGGGGGGATGGGAACCGATAATGATCGATAATGATCGATAAGGGGGAAATGGGGGATCGATAAGGGGGTGAGGAGGGGGCTCGGGGATGGGAACCGATAAGGGATCGATAGTGATCGATAAGGGGCTATCGGGGATCGATAAGGGGGTATGGCGGGTGGGGAGGGGGCGCGGGGATGGGAACCGATAAGGGATCGATAAGGGACTATCGGGGATCGATAGGGGATCTGTGGGATGTCTGTAGGGTCTGGGGTCTCTACAGGGTCTCTGAAGGGTCCCTGCAGGGTCTCTATTGGGTCTGGGGTCTCCATGGGGTCCCTGTAGGGTCTCTATTGGGTCTGGGGTCTCCATGGGGTCCCTGTAGGGTCTCTATTGGGTCTGGGGTCTCTGCAGGGTCTCTATTGGGTCTGGGGTCTCTGCAGGGTCTCTGTGGGGTCTCTATTGGGTCTGGGGTCCCTGCAGGGTCTCTATTGGGTCTGGGGTCTCCATGGGGTCTCTGTGGGGTCTCTATTGGGTCTGGGGTCTCCATGGGGTCTCCATGGGGTCTCTGCAGGGTCTCTATTGGGTCTGGGGTCTCTGCAGGGTCTCTATTGGGTCTGGGGTCTCCATGGGGTCCCTGCAGGGTCTCTATTGGGTCTGGGGTCTCCATGGGGTCTCTATTGGGTCTGGGGTCTCCATGGGGTCTCCATGGGGTCTCTATTGGGTCTGGGGTCTCCATGGGGTCTCTGTGGGCTATGGGGTCCCTATGGGGTCTCTCTGGGGTTATTTTGGGTCTGGGGTCTGTCCCAGGTCCCATTTGGGTCTGGGGTCTCTCCATAGGTCCCATTTGGGTCTGGGGTCTCCATGGGTTTATTTTGGGTCTGGGGTCTGTCCCAGGTTCCCATTTGGGTCTGGGGTCTCTATAGGATCTCTGTGGGTTTATTTTGGGTCTGGGGTCTCTCTGTGTTTATTTTGGGTCTGGGGTCTGTCCCAGGTCCCCATTTGGGTCTGGGGTCTCTATGGGGTCTCTCTGTGTTTATTTTGGGTCTGGGGTCTCTCCATAGGCCCCATTTTGGGTCTGGGGTCTCTCCATAGGCCCCATTTGGGTCTGGGGTCTCCCCGGGCCATGGCCGCGCCTCAGGAGGGGCCGAGCCCCCGGCCCAGCCAGGAGGAGCCCGGGAGCGACGGGAGGAGCACCTCGGAACGGGTAAAAACACGGGGAAAATGGGGGGAAAAAATGGGGATAACGGGGAAAAATGGGGAAAATAATGGGAAAAATGGGGAAAATTGGGAAAAAAACCAAGAAAATGGGAAAAAAACCAAGAAAAAATGGGAAAAATGGGGATGGGAGCGACGGCAGGAGCACCTCGGAATGGGTAAAAACACAGGGAAAATGGGAAAAATGGGGAAAAAATGGGGAAAATGGGGGAAATAATGGGAAAAATGGGGAAAAATCAGGAAAAAATGGGAAAAAAAACAAGAAAAAATGGGAAAAATGGGGATGGGAGGGACGGCAGGAGCACCTCGGAACGGGTAAAAACACGGGGAAAATGGGAAAATGGGGAAAATAATGGGAAAAAATGGGGAAAATGGGGGGAAAATGGGGAAAAATCAGGAAAAAAATAGGAAAAAAATGGGAAAAAACCCAAGAAAATGGGAAAAAAACCAAGAAAAAATGGGAAAAATGGGGATGGGAGGGACAGCAGGAGCACCTCGGAACGGGTAAAAACACGGGGAAAATGGGGAAAATGGGGGAAAAAATGGGGAAAATGGGGAAAATAATGGGAAAAATGGGAAAAAAATGGGAAAAAAACCAAGAAAATGGGAAAAAAAAACAAGAAAAAATGGGAAAAATGGGGATGGGAGGGACAGCAGGAGCACCTCGGAACGGGTAAAAACACGGGGAAAATGGGAAAAATAATGGGGAAAATAATGGGAAAAATGGGAAAAAAACTAAGAAAAAATGGGAAAAAAACCAAGAAAATGGGAAAAAAACCAAGAAAAAATGGGAAAAATGGGGATGGGAGGGACGGCCGGAGCACCTCGGAACGGGTAAAAACACGGGGAAAATGGGAAAAATGGGGAAAACGGGGAAAAATGGGAAAACGGGGAAAAATGGAAAAAAAATGGGGAAAAATCAGGAAAAAAATGGACAAAAATGGGAAAAAACCCAAGAAAAAATGGGAAAAATGGGGTAAAAAATGGGGAAAAATGGGGAAAATTGAGGAAAAAAAGGAGGAAATGGGGAAAAATGGGGAGAAATCAGGAAAAAAATAGGAAAAATTGGGAAAAAACCCAAGAAAAAATGGGGATGGGAGTGATGGCAGGAGCACCTCGGAATGGGTGAGAAATGGGGGAAAATGGGGGAAAATGGAAAAAAAAGCAGAGGAAAAATGGGGAAAATCCTGGAAAAGGAATGGGAAAAATGGGGAAAAATTGGGAAAAATGGGGGAAAAACTGGGGAAAAATGGGGAAAAACACTGAAAAAACAAATAGGGAAAAATGGGGAAAAATCCTGAAAATGGAACAGGAAAAATGGGGAAAAAAGCAGAGGAAAAATGGGGAAAAATCCTGGAAAAGAAACGGGAAAAATGGGGAAAAAATGGGAAAAATGGTGTTGGGAGGGATGGGAGGAGCACCTTGGGATGGGGAAAAATGGGGTAAAAAACTGGGGAAAATGGGGAAAAAAACTGAAAAAACAAATAGGGAAAAATGGGGAAAAATCCTGGAAAAGGAACGGGAAAAATGGGGAAAAAATGGGGAAAACGTGGTAAAAATGGAAAAAAAAAAAAAAAGCAGAGGAAAAATGGGGAAAAATCTTGAAAAAGCAACGGGAAAATGGGTAAAAAATGGGGAAAATGGGGTAAAAAATGGGAAAATTGGGGAAAAAATGGGAAAAATGGGGTTGGGAGGGTTGGGAGGAGCACCTTGGAATGGGTTAAAAATGGAGAAAAATGGGAAAAAATGGGGGAAAAAACCAAAACAAAACCCAGGAAAAATGGGAAAATGGGGATGGGAGGAGCACCTTGGAATGGGTAAAAAAATGGGAAAAAAAATGGGGTAAAAAATGGGAAAAATGGGATAAAAATGAGGTAAAAACCAGGAAAAAATGGGGAAAAAATTGAAGAAAAAAAACCAGGAAAAACTTGGAAAAAATGGGGGTGGGAGGAGCCCCTGGGAAATGGTAAAAAAATGGGGGGAAAATAGAAAAATGGTGAAAAATTGGATTTGTAGGTGGTGGATCTGCTGAACCAGGCGGCGCTGATCGGGAATGAGGGGAAAATCACCATCCTGAGACAGGTGAGAGTGGGGAAAATGGGGAAAAAATGGGAAAAATGGAATTTTTTGGGGAAAAAGGGGATTTTGGGGGGAGGAAATTGGGATTTTGAGGGAAAAAATGGGATTTTGGGGAAAAAAAAAGGGATTTTGGGAGGGGAAATTGGGATTTTTTGGGGAAAAAATGGGATTTTTGGGGGGAATAAATGGGATTTTTTTGGGGGGAATAAATGGGATTTTTTGGGGGAAAAAGGGGATTTTGGGGGGAATAAATGGGATTTTTTTGGGAAAAAGGGGATTTTGGGGGAGGAAAAGGGATTTTGAGGGAAATTGGGATTTGGGGAGGGGAAATTGGGATTTTTTGGGGAAAAATGGGATTTTTGGGGGAATAAATGGGATTTTTTGGGTTATAGATGGGATTTAGGGGGGAATAAATGGGATTTTGGGGGGAGGAAAAGGGATTTTGGGAGGGGAAATTGGGATTTTGGGAGGAGGAAACTGGGAATTTGGTGGAAGGAAATGGGATTTTTTGGGAAAAAATGGGATTTTTGGGGAATAAATGGGATTTTGGGGGAAAAAGGGGGATTTTGGGGAAAAAAAAAGGGATTTTGGGAAGGGAAATTGGGTTGTTTTGGGGGAATAAATGGGATATTTTGGGGGAATAAATGGGATTTTTGGGGGGAGGAAAAGGGATTTTGGGGGGAGGAAAAGGGATTTTGGGGGGAATAAATGGGATTTTGGGAGGGGAAATTGGGATTTTGGAGGGGGTGGCTCTGTCCCCACGATGTCCCCACGATGTCCCCACGATGTCCCCATGATGTCCCCACGGTGTCCCCACCTGTCCCCACGATGTCCCCATGATGTCCTCTCGTGTCCCCACCTGTCCCCATGATGTCCCCACGTGTCCCCACCTGTCCCCACGATGTCCCCACAATGTCCCCATGGTGTCCTCTCGTGTCCCCACCTGTCCCCACGATGTCCCCACGATGTCCCTACCTGTCCCCACGGTGTCCCCACGATGTCCCCACGTGTCCCCACGATGTCCCCACGATGTCCCCACAATGTCCCCAAGTGTCCCCACCTGTCCCCACGATGTCCCCACGATGTCCCCACAATGTCCCCACGGTGTCCTCTCGTGTCCCCACGGTGTCCCCACAGTGTCCCCACAATGTCCCCACGATGTCCCCACAATGTCCCCACGGTGTCCCCACGGTGTCCCCACGGTGTCCCCACAATGTCCCCACGGTGTCCCCACGATGTCCCCACGATGTCCCCACGATGTCCCCATGATGTCCCCATGGTGTCCTCTCGTGTCCCCACCTGTCCCCACGATGTCCCCACGATGTCCCCACGATGTCCCCACGTGTCCCCACGATGTCCCCACAATGTCCCCACGGTGTCCCCACGATGTCCCCACGATGTCCCCATGGTGTCCTCTCGTGTCCCCACCTGTCCCCACAATGTCCCCACGGTGTCCCCACAATGTCCCCACAATGTCCCCAAGTGTCCCCACGTGTCCCCACGGTGTCCCCACGATGTCCCCTCGTGTCCCCACAATGTCCCCATGGTGTCCCCACAATGTCCCCACGTGTCCCCACGTGTCCCCACAATGTCCCCACGGTGTCCTCACAATGTCCCCTCGTGTCCCCACGATGTCCCCTCGTGTCCCCACGATGTCCCCACGGTGTCCCCACAATGTCCCCACGGTGTCCCCACCTGTCCCCACGATGTCCCCACGATGTCCCCTCGTGTCCCCATGATGTCCCCACGATGTCCCCACCTGTCCCCACGATGTCCCCACAATGTCCCCACAATGTCCCCACCTGTCCCCACGGTGTCCCCACAATGTCCCCACGGTGTCCCCACGGTGTCCCCACAATGTCCCCACGATGTCCCCATGGTGTCCCACAGTGTCCCCACAATGTCCCCACAATGTCCCCACGATGTCCCCATGATGTCCTCTCGTGTCCCCACCTGTCCCCACAATGTCCCCACAATGTCCCCACTTGTCCTCTCGTGTCCCCACGATGTCCCCACGGTGTCCCCACAGTGTCCCCACAATGTCCCCATGATGTCCCCACGGTGTCCCCACAATGTCCCCACGATGTCCCCACGTGTCCCCACCTGTCCCCACGATGTCCCCACAATGTCCCCACGAGTCCCCTCGTGTCCCCACGATGTCCCCACGGTGTCCCCACAATGTCCCCCGCGTGTCCCCAGGTGCAGGAGCTGATCATCAACAAGGACCCCACGCTGCTGGACAACTTCCTGGATGTGAGCGACACCTGGGGGGATTTGGGAAATTTGGGAAATTTGGGAGAATTTGGGAATGGTTGGGGGAATTTGGAGGAATTTGGGATGGGTTTGGGGAATTTGGGATGGGTTTGGGGTGAATTTGGGACTGGATTTGGGTGAATTTGGGGCAGGTTTGGGGGAATTTGGGGAATTTGGGATGGGTTTGGGGTGAATTTGGGACTGGATTTGGGTGAATTTGAGGCTGGATTTGGGCTGGATTTGGGTGAATTTGGGGCAGGTTTGGGGCAAATTTGGGGGAATTTGGGATGGGTTTGGGGGGAATTTGGGGCTGGATTTGGGGATGGATTTGGGTGAATTTGGGGGAATTTCAGGCAGGTTTGGGGGAGTGAATTTGGGGATGGATTTGGTTGAATTTGGGGCCGGTTTGGGGTGAATTTGGGGGAATTTGGGGCAGGTTTGGGGTGAATTTGGGGATGGGTTTGGGGAATTTGGGGCTGGATTTGGGGGAATTTGGGCAGGTTTGGGGGGAATTTGGGGCGGGATTTGGGTGAATTTGGGACAGGTTTGGGGTGAATTTGGGTGAATTTGGGGCAGGTTTGGGGCTGGATTTGGGTGAATTTGGGCCAGGATTTGGGTGAATTTGGGGCAGGTTTGGGGGGAATTTGGGGATGGATTTGGGTGAATTTGGGGTGAATTTGGGGCAGGTTTGGGGGGTATTTGGGGCAGGTTTGGGGTGAATGTGGGATGGGTTTGGGCGGAATTTGGGGCTGGATTTGGGGGAATTTGGGGCAGGTTTGGGATGAATTTGGGGGAATTTGGGGCAGGTTTGGGGTGAATTTGGGGCGGGATTTGGGGCTGGATTTGGGTGAATTTGGGGGAATTTCAGGCAGGTTTGGGGGGAATTTGGGACTGGATTTGGGGATGGATTTGGGGCAGGTTTGGGGTGAATTTGGGGGAATTTGGGATGGGTTTGGGGGGAATTTGAGATGGATTTGGGTGAATTTGGGGCAGGATTTGGGGCTGGATTTGGGTGAATTTGTGGCAGGTTTGGGGTGAATTTGGGGCTGGATTTGGGTGAATTTGGGACTGGATTTGGGGATGGATTTGGGGAAATTTGGGGCAGATTTGGGGTGTATTTGGGGCGGGATTTGGGACGGGATTTGGGGATGGATTTGGGTGAATTTGGGGCAGGTTTGGGGTGAGTTTGGGGGAATTTGGGGCGCCCCCACCCCTCTCTGACCCCCCATTTCCCCCCCAGGAAATCATCGCCTTCCAGGCCGACAAATCCATCGAGGTGCGGAAATTCGTGGTGGGGTTCATCGAGGAGGCCTGGTGAGATTTGGGGCAAAAACCGGGGATTTTGGGGCCATTTTGGTGTGGGGTGTTTGGCTTTTTTGGGGCCATTTTGGTGGGAATTTTGGGGCTTTTTTGGTGCTGCTTTAGAGGAATTTTTGGGCTATTTTGGGGCCATTTTTGAGACCATTTTGGTGGGAATTTTAGGCTATTTTGGGGCTATTTTGGTGTGGTTTTTTTGGATGTTTGGGGACATTTTGGGGCTGTTTTGGTGGGAAGTTCTGGGCTATTTTGAGGCCATTTTTAGCAGCTGCTTTGGAGAAATTTTGGGGCTGTTTTGTTGGAAATTTCTGGGCCATTTCCATGGAAATTTTGGCCAATTTTGGTGGAAATTTTGGGGCTATTTTGGTGGAAATTTTGGAGCTGCTTAGAAAGAATTTTTGGGCAGTTTTGGTGGGAATTTTTGAGGCATTTCCATGGGAATTTTTGGCCATTTTGGTGGGAATTTTTGGGCATTTCCATGGGGATTTTGGGCAGTTTTGGTGGGAATTTGTGGGATGTTCTGTTGGGAATTTTGGAGCTGTTTAGAAGGAATTTTTTGGGCAGTTTTGGTAGGAATTTTGGGTAGTTTCTGTGAGAATTTTTGGACCATTTTGGTGGGAATTTTTGGACCATTTTGGTGGGAATTTTTGGGCAGTTTCTGTGGGAATTTTGGGCCATTTTGGTGGGAATTTTTGCACCATTTTGGTGGGAATTTTTGACCCATTTCCATGGGAATTTCGGGCCCTTTCTGTGTCTTTGGAGCGACCCAAATATAAAAATAATAAAGTTCACTTTTTGCCGTGCCCATTTTGGTGGGAATTTATTTGACCATTTTGCTGGCAATGTTGGGCTATTTTGGTGAGAATTTTTGGGCTATTTTGAGGCCGTTTTAGGAGTTTCTGTGGGAATTTTTGGACCATCTTGGTGGGAATTTTTTTGTCATTTTGATGGGAAATGTTTTTGGGGATGGATTTGGGGGAATTTGGGGCAGATTTGGGGTGAATTTGGGGGAATGGATGTTTGGTGTTTTGGTGGCAATTTTGGGCCATTTTGGTGGGAATTTTTGCCCCGTTTCCATGGGAATTTCGGGCCCTTTCTGTGTCTTTGGGGCGACCCAGGTATAAAAATAACAAAATTCCCTTTTTGCCGCGCCCAGCAAGAGGGACATCGAGCTGCTGCTGAAGCTGGTGGCCAACCTGAACATGCTGCTCAAGGACGAGAACGTCAACGTGGTCAAGAAGGCCATCCTGACCATGACCCAGCTCTACAAGGTGGCCCTGCAGGTGAGGCCACCTGGGGGGGACACCTGGGGACACCTGGGGACACCACGGGGCCACAACGCAAAAAACCGCGAGTTTCTACTCAAAACCAGAGGGAAAATTCGGATTTTTTTTTTTTTGTTAAATTGGGTGGCTTTGGGGAAGGGGATGCTGAGCTAATTAATGTTTGTTTGTTAATTGCTTGTTGGTAGGGCTGATGTTAAATATTAATATTTCATTGAGTTTAGTTGGTATTAAGTTGATTTATTTATGTGTGTATTATTGTTAAGTTATATGGAATTATGATTTTATGTTATAAATTAAAAATAATTATTTAGTAGACTATGATTTTAAGTATATTAAATTGCTTTATATATTAGCAATTAGGTTTTAAGTATTAGTGCCATAATTGCACAAAAACTAGCTGTAATATTTGATAAAAATTACCAGAATTGTACATAAAATTTGCCTTAATATTCAAAACCAGTTACTATAATTGGAGATAGAACTGGCCTTGATATTTGATACCAATTACCATAATTAAACATTAAAAAGTCTTTAATATCCAATACAATTACCGTACTTACCCATAAAACCCCCTTAAAATTTCCACGACGCCCAACGTGATTACCGTAATACAATAGTTGATGCTAATTACTGTAATTACAAATAAAAATTGCTTGAATATTTGATACTAATCACCATAATTCCACATAAAAGTGGCCTTAATATTCAATACCAATTACCATAATTGCACGTAAAGAAGCCTTTAATATCCAATATAATTACTGTAATTGCACGTAAAAGTGGCCTTAATATTTCATACCAATTTCCATAATTACATTTAAAAATAGTCTTAATAATACAATAGTTGATATTAATTACTGTAATTACAAATAAAAATTGCTTGAATATTTGATACTAATCACCATAATTCCACATAAAAGCGTCCTTAACGTTCAATATCAATTTTCATAATTGCATATTTAAAAAGGCTTTAATAGCCAATTCAATTACCACAATTCCACATAATTCCATAATTCCATAATTGCCGTAATTACAAATAAAAATTGCTTAAATATTTGATACTAATCACCATAATTCCACATAAAAGTGGCCTTAATATTCAATACCAATTACCATAATTGCACGTAAAAAAGCCTTTAATATCCAATATAGTTACCGTAATTGCACGTAAAAGTGGCCTTAATATTTCATACCACTTACCATAATTACATATAAAAATAGTCTTAATAATACAATAGTTGATACTAATTACTGTAATTACAAATAAAATTGCTTGAATATTTGATACTAATCACCATAATTCCACATAAAAGTGTCCTTAACGTTCAATATCAATTTCCATAATTGCATATTTAAAAAGGCTTTAATAGCCAATTCAATTACCACAATTCCACATAATTCCATAATTCCATAATTACTGTAATTACAAATAAAAATTGCTTAAATATTTGATACTAATCACCATAATTCCACATAAAAGTGTCCTTAACGTTCAATATCAATTTCCATAATTGCATATTTAAAAAGGCTTTAATAGCCAATTCAATTACCACAATTCCACATAATTCCATAATTCCATAATTACTGTAATTACAAATAAAAATTGCTTAAATATTTGATACTAATCACCATAATTCCACATAAAAGTGGCCTTAATATTCAATACCAATTACCATAATTGCACGTAAAGAAGCCTTTAATATCCAATATAATTGCTGTAATTGCACGTAAAGTGGCCTTAATATTTCATACCACTTACCATAATTACATATAAAAATAGTCTTAATAATACAATAGTTGATACTAATTACTGTAATTACAAATAAAAATTGCTTGAATATTTGACACTAATCACCATAATTCCGCATAAAAGTGTCCTTAATGTTCAATATCAATTTCCATAATTGCATATTTAAAAAGGCTTTAATAGCCAATTCAATTACCATAATTCCACATAATTCCATAATTACTGTAATTACAAATAAAAATTGCTTAAATATTTGATACTAATCACCATAATTCCACATAAAAGTGGCCTTAATATTCAATACCAATTACCATAATTGCACGTAAAGAAGCCTTTAATATCCAATATAATTACTGTAATTGCACGTAAAAGTGGCCTTAATATTTCATACCACTTACCATAATTACATATAAAAATAGTCTTAATAATACAGTAGTTGATACTAATTACTGTAATTACAAATAAAAATTGCTTGAATATTTGATACTAATCACCATAATTCCACATAAAAGCGTCCTTAACGTTCAATATCAATTTCCATAATTGCATATTTAAAAAGGCTTTAATAACCAATTCAATCACCATAATTCCACATAAAAGTGGCCTTAATATTCAATACCAATTACCATAATTGCACGTAAAAAAGCCTTTAATATCCAATATAATTGCTGTAATTGCGCGTAAAAGCGGCCTTAATATTTCATACCAATTACCATAATTGCATATAAAAATTGTCTTAATATTTGGTACCAATTACCAAAAAGAATCTTTAATACCCAATACAATTACCGTAATTACCCATAAAACCCCCTTAAAATTTCCACGGCGCCCGACGCGATTACCGTAACAGCCCATAAAAAAACGGGTAATTTTTTATAACTCCTGGGTTGTTTTTTTGGGGTTTTCTGTGGGGTTTTTTCGGCATTTCCCAGTGGATGGTGAAGTCCAAGGTGATCGGCGAGCTGCAGGAGGCCTGCTGGGAGATGATGTCCTCCATGGCCAGCGACATCATCCTGCTGCTGGACTCGGACAACGACGGCGTCCGCACGCACGCCATCAAGTTCGTGGAGGGGCTGATCGTGACGCTGTCGCCGCGCACGGCCGACTCCGACGTGCCCAAGCGGCACGAGAACGACGTCAGCCTGGAGCGCATCCCGCGCGACCACCCCGTCATCAAGTACAGTGAGTGGGGTTTGGGGTTTGGGGATTGGGGATTGGGGTTTGGAGTTTGGGGTTTGGGATTGAGACCACCCCGTCATCAAGTACAGTGAGTGGGGTTTGGGTTTGGGGTTTGGGGATTGGGGTTTGGGATTGAGACCACCCCGTCATCAAGTACAGTGAGTGGGGTTTGGGGTTTGGGGTTTGGGGATTGGGGTCAGGAATGGGACTGGGACCACCCCGTCATCGAGCACAGTGAGTGGGGATTGGGGATTGGGGTTTGGGATCGAGACCACCCCGTCATCAAGTACAGTGAGTGAGGGGTTTGGGGTTTGGGGTTTGGGGTTTGGGACCACCCCGTCATCGAGCACAGTGAGTGGAGTTTGGGGTTTGGGGTTTGGGTTTGGGGATTTGGGATTTGGGATTTGGGGTCAGGAATGGGACTGGGACCACCCCGTCATCAAGTACAGTGAGTGAGGGGTTTGGGGTTTGGGGTTTGGGACCACCCCGTCATCAAGTACAGTGAGTGAGGGGTTTGGGGTTTGGGGTTTGGGACCACCCCGTCATCGAGCACAGTGAGTGGGGTTTGGGTTTGGGGTTTGGGGTTTGGGATTGGGACCACCCCGTCATCAAGTACAGTGAGTGGGGTTTGGGGTTTGGGGTTTGGGTTTGGGGTTTGGGGTTTGGGATTGAGACCACCCCGTCATCAAGTACAGTGAGTGGGGTTTGGGGTTTGGGGTTTGGGGTTTGGGGTTTGGGGTTTGGGATTGGGACCACCCCGTCATCAAGTACAGTGAGTGGGGTTTGGGGTTTGGGGATTGGGGTTTTGGTTTGGGGTTTGGGGTTTGGGGTTTGGGGTTTGGGACCACCACCCCGTCATCGAGCACAGTGAGTGGGGATTGGGTTTGGGGTTTGGGGTTTGGGGTTTGGGGTTTGGGACCACCCCGTCATCGAGCACAGTGAGTGGGGATTGGGTTTGGGGTTTGGGACCACCCCGTCATCAAGTACAGTGAGTGGGGATTGAGTTTGAGGTTTGGGGTTTGGGGTTTGGGGTTTGGGGTCAGGAATGGGACTGGGACCACCCCGTCATCCAGTACAGTGACTGGGGGTTTGGGGTTTGGGGATTGGGGTTTGGGGTTTGGGATTTGAGAATTGGGTTTGGGGTTTGGAATTGTGGACTTGGGGTTTGGAATTGGGGATTTGGTGTTTGGGGTTTAGAATTGGGGATTTGGGGTTTGGGATTTGGAGTTTGGGATTTGGGGTTTGGGATTTGGCGTTTGGAGTTTGGGATTGAGACCACCCCGTCATCAAGTACAGCGAGTGAGGGGGATTTGGGTGGGCTGACCCCTCTGACCCCTTGAGTTGGGGTGACCTCCCTCCGCGTGGGTCGGTGACGTCCCCCGGTGTCCCCAGACGCGCTGTGGGAGGAGGGCAAGGCGGCGCTGGAGCAGCTGCTCAAGTTCATGGTGCACCCGGCCATCTCCAGCATCAACCTGACGGCGGCGCTGGGCTCGCTGGCCACCATCGCCCGCCAGCGGCCCATGTTCATGGCCGAGGTCATCCAGGCCTACGAGACCCTCCACGGTAACGTCCCCAGTGTCCCCTGGTGTCCCCTGGTGTCCTCAATGTCCCCTGGTGTCCCCTGGTGTCCCCATGTTCATGGCCGAGGTCATCCAGGCCTACGAGACCCTCCACGGTAACGTCCCCAGTGTCCCCTTGGTGTCCCTCAGTGTCCCCAATGTCCCACAGTGTCCCCATGTTCATGGCCGAGGTCATCCAGGCCTATGAGACCCTCCATGGTAATGTCCCCTTGGTGTCCCCTTGGTGTCCCCTGGTGTCCCCAATGTCCCCCAGTGTCCCTTGGTGTCCCCATGTTCATGGCCGAGGTCATCCAGGCCTACGAGACCCTCCATGGTAATGTCCCCAGCGTCCCCTGGTGTCCCTCAGTGTCCCCCAGTGTCCCCATGTTCATGGCCGAGGTCATCCAGACCTCCATGGTAATGTCCCCAGTGTCCCCTTGGTGTCCCTTGGTGTCCTCTGGTGTCCCCTGGTCACCCCATGTTCATGGCCGAGGTCATCCAGGCCTACGAGACCTTCCATGGTAACGTCCCCAGTGTCCCCTTGTGTCCCCAGGTGTCCTTAACCTGTCCCCAACCTGTCCCTGTCCCCTCGTAGCCAACCTGTCTCCCACGCTGGCCCAGTCTCAGGTGTCCCCTGCTGTCCCCAGCTGTCCCCAACTGTCCCCAGGTGTCCCTAACCTGTCCCCTCTCCCCGTAGCCAACCTGCCGCCCACGCTGGCCAAGTCGCAGGTGTCCCCAACCTGTCCCTAACTTGTCCCCAAATGTCCCTAACCTGTCCCTAACCCCATCCCTGTCCCCTCGTAGCCAACCTGCCGCCCACGCTGGCCAAGTCGCGGGTGTCCCCAGCTGTCCCCAGGTGTCCCTAACCTGTCCCCAACCTGTCCCCAACCTGTCCCTGTCCCCTCCCAGCCAACCTGCCGCCCACGCTGGCCAAGTCGCAGGTGTCCCCGAATGTCCCTAACCTGTCCCTAACCCGTTCCCAAATGTCCCCAACCTGTCCCCAACGTGTCCCTGTCCCCTGGCAGCCAACCTGCCGCCCACGCTGGCCAAGTCTCAGGTGAGCAGCGTGCGCAAGAACCTGAAGCTGCACCTGCTGAGCGTGCTGCGCCACCCGTCCTCGGGCGACTTCCAGCCGCAGATCACCACGCTGCTGGTGGACCTGGGCACGCCGCAGGCCGAGATCGCCCGCAGCATGCCCAGCCCGCGCGAGGCGCGCAAGCGGCCCCGCGACGAGCCCGACGCCGCCCTCAAGAAGATGAAGATCGGTGAGTGGGACATTGGTGTCACCTCCCCGTGGTGGCATCATTGTCACCCCCTCTGTGGTGGCCATCAGGGTTCAGGTTGGGTGGTGGCCATGGGACGAGCCCGACGCCGCGCTCAAGAAGATGAAGATCGGTGAGAACCCCTGGTGGCACCAGGGTCACATCCCTGTGGTGGTGGTTTTCCATGAGGGATGGGTGGTGGTGGCCGTGGTGGCCATCAGGGTTCAGGTTGGGTGGTGGCCATGGGACGAGCCCAACGCCGCCCTCAAGAAGATGAAGATCGGTGAGAGCCCCTGGTGGTATCATTGTCACCTCCCTGTGGTGGTGGCCTTCAGGGTGGGTGGTGGTGGCCATCAGAAATGGCCCCAGGATGAGCCCGACGCCGCCCTCAAGAAGATGAAGATCGGTGAGTGGGACATTGGTGTCACCTCCCCGTGGTGGCATCATTGTCACCCCTCTGTGGTGGCCATCAGGGTTCGGGGTTGGGTGGTGGTGGCCGTGGTGGCCATCAGGGTTCAGGGTTGGGTGGTGGTGGCCGTGGTGGCCATCAGGGTTCAGGGTTGGGTGGTGGCCATGGGACGAGCCGGACGCTGCCCTCAAGAAGATGAAGATCGGTGAGAACCCCTGGTGGCATCAGGGTCACCTTCTCCGTGGTGGTGGCATCATTGTCACCTCCTGTGGTGGTGGTGGCCTTCAGGGTGGGTGGTGGTGGCCATCAGAAATGGCCCCAGGATGAGCCCGACGCCGCCCTCAAGAAGATGAAGATCGGTGAGAACCCCTGGTGGCATCAGGGTCACCTTCTCCGTGGTGGTGGCATCAGGGTCACATCCCTGTGGTGGTGGTTTTCCACGAGGGATGGGTGGTGGTGGCCGTGGTGGCCATCAGGGTTCAGGGTTGGGTGGTGGCCATGGGACGAGCCGGACGCTGCCCTCAAGAAGATGTAGATCGGTGAGAACCCCTGGTGGCATCAGGGTCACCTTCCCTGTGGTGGTGGCATCAGGGTCACATCCCTGTGGTGGTGGTTTTCCATGAGGGATGGGTGGTGGTGGCCGTGGTGGCCATCAGGGTTCAGGGTTGGGTGGTGGTGGCCGTGGTGGCCATCAGGGTTCGGGGTTGGGTGGTGGCCATGGGACGAGCCCGATGCCGCCCTCAAGAAGATGAAGATCGGTGAGAGCCCCTGGTGGCATCAAGGTCACCTTCTCCGTGGTGGTGGCATCAGGGTCACCTCCCTGTGGTGGTGGGTCCAGGGTGGGTGGTGGTGGCCATCAGAAATGGCCCCAGGACGAGCCCGACGCCGCCCTCAAGAAGATGAAGATCGGTGAGTGGGACATTGGTGTCACCTCCCCGTGGTGGCATCATTGTCACCCCCTCTGTGGTGGCCATCAGGGTTCAGGGATGGGTGGTGGTGGCCGTGGTGGCCATCAGGGTTCAGTGTTGGGTGGTGGCCACGGGACGAGCCCGACGCCGCCCTCAAGAAGATGAAGATCGGTGAGAGCCCCTGGTGGCATCAGGGTCACATCCCTGTGGTGGTGGTTTTCCATGAGGGATGGGTGGTGGTGGCCGTGGTGGCCATCAGGGTTCAGGGTTGGGTGGTGGCCACGGGACGAGCCCGATGCTGCCCTCAAGAAGATGAAGATCGGTGAGAACCCCTGGTGGCATCAGGGTCACCTTCTCTGTGGTGGTGGTGGCCATCAGGGTTCAGGGTTGGGTGGTGGTGGCCGTGGTGGCCATCAGGGCTCAGGGTTGGGTGGTGGTGGCCATGGTGGCCATCAGGGTTCAGGGTGGGTGGTGGTGGCCGTGGTGGCCATCAGGGCTCAGGGTTGGGTGGTGGTGGCCATCAGAAATGGCCCTGGGACGAGCCCAACGCCACTCTCAATCTGAGGTGGCATCATTGTCACCTCCCCATGGTGGTGGTGGCCATCAGAAGGTCCAGGTGGCCTCATGGGGACGCTGGGGACAGGTGGTGGCATTAAACCCCCCCCAGGTCCCCA